>NC_056746.1:1169683266-1169800766 GCF_019279795.1 Protopterus annectens
AGAATCAGTGAAGATGGCTTGGAGAAAATTTTCAATATCATTCCAAAATTTCTTAATGTGAGAGCAATCATAAAAAATGTGAGACCAATCGGCCTTACACTCTAGAGAGCATGTCCAACATATCACCTGTCCAGAAGAGTTAAATTTAGCAATTTTATTAGGGGTGTAAAAACTTCTATGTAGAAATTTCCAGGAGAAAATCTTCCATACTTGTAGATTGAAGTTAATTTAAGAGTGTATAAGATATTTGATTTATTCATAGACAATAGGGACAATGTACAATCTTTAGTAACAAAATCCCAAAATTTCTGGTTAGGAGTAGTTTTATAAGTAATAACAATTTTATAGATTTTTGAGATTACATTTTTCCAATTAGAATCCCCATGTAGTATTTCATCCATAAGAATTATAAATTTGGGCGATGAACTATAGGAAGAGCTCTGTATTGTTCTGCACAAGTCTTGAGTTAATGAAAACAAACTATTGAGAATCAACCAGTCTGATGATGATAGACCATACTCTTTGATCAAATTTTGTGCGTCCATTGCAACTAGGTTCTTTGTGCAATGACACCAGCATGTAAATGTTTTTCTTTCCCAGTAACTGAGTATATCTAGGCTAATATTTTCATAAAAGTTTTTTGTCGTTTTAAAGGGAAATAGAAGCTGGATCCATAGTTTAATGTCAATATTGTTATTTATGAAGTTTCTAAAAGATTTATAGATATGATTTAAATAATTTAGATTAGTAAATTTAATAGTATTATATTATATATCGATACAAAGTGCACACCAAATTTTGTTACTTAATTTGCTTAATTGTAATTTTTTTATTAGCTTATTTTCACTTAGAATAATGCTTGTATGTAACGATTTCCAAGCTGAAGAATATTTGGGATCTATCCAATTTAATATTGTTCTGAGATTAGAGGCCTTAATGTATGATTCTAAATCTGGAATGTTTATTCCTGCAAGTTTCCATGGTCTAATGCGGTTAGTTGGGGCTATCCTATGCTTTTTAGGGTACCATAAGAATTTTAATAGGATTTTGTTTATTCCTTTTAAAAGATTTTTACTGGGTAATATAGAAATAGAAAGAGCTATGTAAAATCTTCATTCATTCTTGATGAATAGGACTCATTTCTGACTCCTCAGAACCGGCTCAGCCATTATACAGCTCGCACCAGCCATAAACTTTCAGACTAAGACTCTACCCACAATGCCTCTTTTTCCATTACCTCAGATCTCATTTGACACTCTGATAACAAGACGCATCAGTCAATACTCTCCAGCTAAGTGCCTTTATTATCTCTATACCTTTATATTCTGTCAGATTTAATCTATATTTGATAGACAGTAGATTTGTCTCCCTTTTGTACTCTTTGAGTGTGTGTATATAATCTTTTTCTACCCTTTTTACCTAACGGTATTCTACATTACCATTGTTAGCAACTTGTTCCTTTTCTCCTTTTACCCCTTAGTTAATCTCTTTGATACCATTGCTGGTATCTTCCTCTTTTCTCTGCCTATTATAGGTATTTCTTCCTGCCATTGTTGGTAGGTTTCTTGCTGTTGTTCTGTCTGTTAAGAGTGAGTCTGTGTGTGATTACTTACAAATGGCAGAGAAGCAGATGGGCACATCAGGCTTCAAACAGTGTCACAATTGTGGAAGAAAGATGCTCAATTCAGATGGGCATCTTTCCTGTCTGTATTGTTGGGTGTGCCCCACTTAGAAACTGTGTGTAAGATCTGCCAAGTTTTCAATGCCTGAACATTGGTAGAATGGCAAAATAAGCTGATTTGAAAAGGATTGTTGAAATCCTCCTTTGAAGATGCCCTCTCTAAGCCAGAGTCTTCCAAATCTGAACCAAAAAGAGAACCCACTCAGTGGTGACCTCACCATCGACACCGGACTCAAAATCTCATAAGTCGTTGGTTTTGTCTATGTCTTCAGAACCGAGGAGTAAAATTCCAAAACTGATTGAGAAAAAACCTTCATCACCAATGGTTAGATCCCCATCAGTTGTGATGGTTTCTGCACTGATCTTGGCTACCTCAGCACTGACAGTCTCCTCAGTGCCGACCTTGACAGTCTCGGCATTGACGACCTCATCAGCACCAGCATCATTGGCTACCCATGCGGTTACGACTTCCCCATCTGCTCTACAAAATATGGTGCCAAAGTTCAAAGCATTTGTACCTCCAAGAACAAGATATTCTACTTCTGCAGACCCATTTTTGGTCAACTCCCAGTCCTTTTGTGGACACGCCAGAGTCTCCCTCAGGGATATTGGTCCATTCAACCAGAAGTCTTTCCAGAGTAGATGTAGTGAGATTGGTGGATCAGCTTTTGACAGCCAGGGGTCTTCCTACACCCAAGCAGACCTCCCTCCTGGAGCCAAGACCTATTCTCCCAGGACTTCTCCAGATTATCCTCCTCTGACCTTCCTTCCAGGTTCAGAGCCCACCACTTCAATTATCCCAGTTCCAGCTGTTTTGGTGCTGACAGAAGCTCATTCGTTGGTAGCAGGGTCAGCTGTGATGTCTTTGGCTCCATTGGATCCAATATACACCCAGGACTGTGGTTTGGCTGTCGGTTCAGGGGGCTACAGTACATTACCAATTATTTGCTCAGGACCGTCTTTGGCTCTTGGAACCCTGACAGTTTCAGACCCTACCCAGGCTCCTGTTTTGGAGGGTGGTCCTTCAGAGTGGGGTGTGTCTCTGGTTTCAAGGTTGTTTTTCTCGGTTCCGGGATCCCATCCCTCTTTGGGGGAGCTGTCTTCCAGATCATGGAGAGAGCATTAGCCTCTGTGGGCACTCAGCAGGCCCCATCTTCGTTGGAGTGTCACATATTTTTACCTTCTGGACCGCAGCTGCCACCACCTTTCATGTCAGGACAGTGTGCACCAAAACAGCAAGATGTTCCCATTCAGGGCCCCTCTTCTTCAGAGTCCTCCTCAAAGATTCCCACTGAGGAGACACCCCATAAGAAGACTTGCAAGAAGAAGCATCTAGATTCCCCAGAAAAATCTGTCATGGAAGACACAGATTACGATGAAGGGGAAGGTTCCCCCCAGTCACCCCCTGAAGATGTCTTCTTTGAAGACATCCTAGAAATCTTGTAACAGAGGGGTAATTGGAAGTCCACCAACTCATCCTCTGAGGAATCTGTGTTCTTGCAAGCTTTCGGTGCTCGCACCAGCATCATTCGCTACCCATGTGGTTACGACTTCCCCATCTGCTCCGCAAAATATGGTGCCAAAGTTCAAAGCATTTGTACCTCCAAGAACAAGATATTCTACTTCTGCAGACCCATTTTTGGTCAACTCCCAGTCCTTTTGTGGATATGCCAGAGTCTCCCTCAGGGATATTGGTCCATTCAACCAGAAGTCTTTCCAGAGTAGATGTAGTGAGATTGGTGGATCAGCTTTTGACAGCCAGGGGTCTTCCTACACCCAAGCAGACCTCCCTCCTGGAGCCAAGACCTATTCTCCCAGGACTTCTCCAGATTATCCTCCTCTGACCTTCCTTCCAGGTTCGGAGCCCACCACTTCAATTATCCCAGTTCCAGCTGTTTTGGTGCTGACAGAAGCTCATTCGTTGGTAGCAGGGTCAGCTCTGATGTCTTTGGCTCCATTGGATCCAATATACACCCAGGACTGTGGTTTGGCTGTCGGTTCAGGGTGCTACAGTACATTACCAATTGTTTGCTCAGGACCGTCTTTGGCTCTTGGAACCCTGACAGTTTCAGACCCTACCCAGGCTCCTGTTTTGGAGGGTGGTCCTTCAGAGTGGGGTGTGTCTCTGGTTTCAAGGTTGTTTTTCTCGGTTCCGGGATCCCGTCCCTCTTTGGGGGAGCTGTCTTCCAGATCATGGAGAGAGCATTAGCCTCTGTGGGCACTCAGCAGGCCCCATCTTCATTGGAGTGTCACATATTTTTACCTTCTGGACCGCAGCTGCCACCACCTTTCATGTCAGAACAGTGTGCACCAAAACAGCAAGATGTTCCCATTCAGGGCCCCTCTTCTTCAGAGTCCTCCTCAAAGATTCCCAGTGAGGAGACACCCCATAAGAAGACTTGCAAGAAGAAGCATCTAGATTCCCCAGAAAATCTGTCATGGAAGACACAGATTACGATGAAGGGGAAGGTTCCCCCCAGTCACCCCGTGAAGATGTCTTCTTTGAAGACATCCTAGAAATCTTGAAACAGAGGGGTAATTGGAAGTCCACCAACTCATCCTCTGAGGAATCTGTGTTCTTGCAAGCTTTTGGTGCTCGCACCAGCATCATTGGCTACCCATGCGGTTACGACTTCCCCATCTGTTCCACAAAATATGGTGCCAAGGTTCAAAGCATTTGTACCTCCAAGAACAAGATATTTTACTTCTGCAGACCCATTTTTGGTCAACTCCCAGTCCTTTTGTGGATACACCAGAGTCTCCCTCAGGGATATTGGTCCATTCAACCAGAAGTCTTTCCAGAGTAGATGTAGTGAGATTGGTGGATCAACTTTTGACAGTCAGGGGTCTTCCTACACCCAAGCGGACCTCCCTCCTGGAGCCAAGACCTATTCTCCCAGGACTTCTCCAGATTATCCTCCTCTGACCTTCGGAGCCCACCACTTCAATTATCCCAGTTCCAGCTGTTTTGGTGCTGACAGAAGCTCATTCATTGGTAGCAGGGTCAGCTCTGATGTCTTTGGCTCCATTGGATCCAATATACACCCAGGACTGTGGTCTGGCTGTCGGTTCAGGGTGCTACAGTACATTACCAATTGTTTGCTCAGGACCGTCTTTAGCTCTTGGAACCCTGATAGTTTCAGACCCTACCCAGGCTCCTGTTTTGGAGGGTGGTCCTTCGGAGTGGGGTGTGTCTCCAGTTTCAAGGTTGTTTTTCTCGGTTTGAAGACATCCTCTGAGGAATCTGTGTTCTTGCAAGCTTTCGGTGCTCACTCATCTACTTCCTGGGTGACCCCACCCATTGATGACCTTATTAAACTTATCATGCAGCAGTTGTAGAAGGCTCCTGATTCCATACAGCTGACTTCCCAGAGGCCAGATAAAATTCTAACAACTCCTGAAGATCAACCACATTGAAAAAAGGGTTTTACAGTAGATGCCATGGTGATGGAGGTGGCCACAAAAAGGAACTTGCCAAGGAGAGTTCCACTGTCCACCCTACTGAGAGTCTAAGATGATGGACAGGTTTGGGAAGCGGGTATTTGCATTACTGAACTTCGCTCTTATGTCCTTGAATTTCATGGCACACTTTACTAGACTCCAAAGGGATCTGATAAAGGAGCTATCAGATACCCTAGCTGGAACTGCATCTGACAAGGTATGGGATAATGTTGCCTCTCAGCTTGCCACCCTGATGTCTATATCAAATTCATCAATGTGGCTTGTGATGCCTCTGCCAGTAATCAAGGAGCCTCAACCTCAGCACTGGCAACAGTGAGGGATGTACACAATAGGAGGATGACAAGTACACACACAGTAAAGTGCAATTTCCCTTAAGAGCACACAGAGATCAGAGCTATAGGGTTAAGATCTCAGCTGAGGGGCCAAGCCAAGACCTCCAGCACCCTCTCTGTCCAACCAGAGCTTTGTGTCCCTGCCCAAATAGCTCACACACACACACACACACACACACACACACACACACACACACACACACACACACACACACACACACACTTTGAGATTAGGTTTATACAAAAACAGACACACACACCTTGGGAATGGCTGGCACAGGTTTACTAGTTATGCCCCCTTCTGCCTAAATGATAGGGTAGTTTCCACTGCCACCAAGCCCTACTTATCAGCTACTATACGTTCCTTACAAAGGGTGTCCAATCCTACTGTGTAATTTTACTATTATCCAAATGGTAGTCTGACCAAGACTTGCAAGGCTATTTATGAGTGGCCTGTACAGTGTCACCAAATACATATGCTACACTCTAAGAGCTTAAATATGTCTCACAAATATCAGCCACAAAGTTAGGTTTAACTATATGTAATAATGAATGATAAATGAACAAGACAATACCCAGAAAACAAACACAGTTACTTCAGAGTTCAAAATCACAGGAAATATTTTAAAACAACATTGCAGGACAGCCTCAAATAAATACAGAAAACATCTAAACTAATATTTACTATATTCCTATCTATATCTAAAAAGAGTTACTATGCCCTAAGAAACATACTTACAGAGCAAGCCAAATGCAGATGTGATGATAAGTGGATGTTCCCACGTCAAAGACAAAATGCAAAATGCACAGTCTCTCTCTCTCTCTCTCTCTCTCTCTCTCTCTCTGTGAGAGTTCCCAAATTAATAACAAACATTACTGCTGGACCAGCTTGGATGACATCACTCTTTGTCACCTAACTTCAGTTCCCCAGTTAAACAGAAATGTAGCAGAATTTAACATCTCTGTGTGAGAACTACATATCTTTCAGATCTTTGTAGATCTTGGAAGTCGTAAAACAATAAAACACATTTACATTTGAAACCTAGTAATTACTTTTTTCCAAGACAATACAAAAATTTTTTAGCTCTAGACATTGCCTGCTACTGAACTGAAACTGAGATTTAACATCTTTTGTTTATGGCCCAGCTATAAAACAACTTAACCTCAACTATTCTTTTTTTTTTGTTTTGCAAGTTAATCTTCTATGTTCCATCAGGATATGTTGTGGTTACATTCTTGCAGCTCAGTACATAACATACGTTCTGTATAAATCATATCAATATTCACAAATGACATAGAATTATTTACAAAATTTCAGATAGCTGGGCTGGCAATGTCACACAGTTCATCGCTCATGCAGCCAAAGGAATGACTAAGGTATCAGATACAGATGTTGCCATAAGGCGCCATGCCCGGATGAGTTTGTGTGGCTTCATGGAACCTTTAAATGCTCCTATTGACAGATCTTCCTTGTTTGACCCCAAAGTCAGAGGCACACTAGCCAGGTGTGAGAAAGATGAAAAGACCCTTTCTGCTGTGGGCATTTGTTTTTGTATTCCTCAATGATCCTACTCTGGAAATCAGAGGAGTGGGAAAATGTGGTTCAAAAAATCCCAAGGGCCTTTTTACATGTTGAATACTCCCCTCAGGGCAGAGGGGGAAGTTCTAATGGAAGACACCCTCCCCATGGCAGAGGAGGTCCGTGTAATCAGGGATCCAGAGATTCCTTTGCCAGACAGCCCTACCAGACTCCTGAATGGAGGCCCAGTTGCTTACATCTGGAAGCAGTTGGGGGAAGATTTTTCACTGCACCAAACAGCCTGGCTAATGCTAACTTTGGATACTTGCATGCAGAGAATTATCACCAGAGGTTACAAAATTCCCTCCAATCTCTTTCCAAAGTTCTAAAAATGAATCCCCAGTGTTCCACCCAATCAGAGGGATCTAGCAGCTGTAGAAATTCAAAAGCTGCTCAAAAATCAAGTCATCCAATACGTCCTACCAGACCAAAAAGGATGCAGATTTTACTCAAGGTTCTTTTTAGTTCCTAAAAAGACAGGGGACTGGAGACCAATATTGGATCTCAGCCTTCTGAAAAAGTTTGTTCAGCAGACAAAATTCCAGATGATCGTGGTTCAGTCTATCCTTCCATTTCTGGAGGAGAATGATTGGATGTTCTCTATAGATCTTCAGGATGCATATTGCCACATAAAGATGGACAAACACTCCAGAAGATTCCTCCGCATCCAGCTGGGAGCCAGTCTTTTCCAATTCAGAGTGCTGCCCTTTGGTCTCACCACAGCCCCCAGGGTGTTCAACAAATGCATGGCAGCAGAAACAGCTCACATGAGACTATGCAAATTCTGAGTGTTTCCATACCTAGACGAATGGCTCCTCACTGCCCCCTCCAGCCATCTACTGCTTCAAGCCACAGACTTCATGTTGAACCTTTCTGAATCTTTGGGCATTTCAATCAACAGAGAAAAGTCCCAGTTAACTCCTACACAAGATCTGGAATTTATAGGAGCATGCATCAATACAGTTTCTTGTATAGCTTCTCTGCCCCTACACAGGCTATAAAAATTAAAGTTGCAGGTACAAATAATCATTTCCAAAAACAAAGTTCCTGCTGTTCTAGTCCTTCAAGCTCTGGGAACTATGGTAGTGACCATAACCTTAGTGCCCCTTGCAAGGTATAAGATGAGGCTGCTTCAATGGCTCTTGGTGGTGCAATGGTCAATTCTGTCACAGCAAATGTCTCACCCAATTCTAATAACAAACTGCTGCAAGAAGGATCTATCCTGGTGGATGAACTCAGAAGAAAAGTTATGGGGCCGCGCCTTCACTCCCTCTCTGCCCACACCCATAGTGACCATGGACACTTCCCAGATCGGATGGGGGAGATTATCTGGGAAGGACAGTCCAAGGCACTTGGTCCCAGCAAGAGGCCAATTTGCACATCAGAGTCCTAGAATTGAGGGCAGTGCTTCAGTGTTGCAAGCCTTTCAGTCTGTCCTTCATTTGGGTACAGCTGCAATCCAAACAGACAACATGTCACTAGTCAGGTACATCAACAAGCAGGGTGGAACCAGATCCTACACCCTGTGTCAGGAAGCCCTCAGGATTTGACAATGGACTATTACTTCCAACCACTTTCTAATAGCAAAATAAACAAAACCACCAAGGCTAGTGACTCATGACCAATAAACAATGGTTTGCTTATTGGTCCTGAGTCACTATTCTTGGTGGTTTTGTTTATTTTGTTAGTTCTGTCATCACCTGTCACTTTGGGAGAGTTTTTGTGTTTTTTTTTTTGCTTTCTAATAGCAATGCATATCCCAGGAAGGTCCAATGTGATACAAACTGAGCAGATGCATCCTCCTGCCTCACTTGTGGTCTCTCAGTCATAATATAGTGATGAAAATCTTTTGTCACTGGGGCCAGCCTTGCTGTGATCTTTTCACCTCCCCAATAAACTACAAATGCAGCAACAATTTTGCCTTAATTCCCCCACAGAGGGGAGTCCCTGAGAGATGCACTCCTCCTCAATTGGCCCCCGGAACTACTTTATGCCTTTCCTCTAATTCCGCTGATGTCCCCATTTTTAAGGAAAGCCCAAAGGTTGAGAAGCAAAGTGATCCTCATTGCACCCTATTGGCCCCATCATTCCCCTTCCTTTGGCCTCACCGGGTTCACTATCCTTGGATTCTGGACCCAGTTCTAGACATGCTGTCTCACCTGTAGGGATTGGTGCATTCCAGTCTCCACAATCTCACGCTGACAGCTTAGTATCTTCAATTCAAAGATTCAAGTTAAACAAACTACCTTCTCCACAACAGAAAATGCTTCTGGCTTCTCATAAACCATCCACCAGGAAACTCTATCTTTGCAAATGGAAGAGATTCTCAATTTGGGCCTCTTATGAATAATTGGATCCCTTTTCAGCACAGGTTGACAAGGTCTTGGAATTTCTGGCTTCACTTTTTGAACTAGGAGCTTCTACTTCCACCATCAAAGTCCAATTAGCAGCTATTTCCAATTTTCACAGTGGGTTTGATAATCATACCTTGATTTCCCATAGTTTATGCAAAACGTTTCTTAAAGATGCTTTACAGCTAAAGCCCCCATTCAAGGATCCTATAGCTCCATGAGATTTGACCTTAGTACTACAGTGGTTAGTCATACAGCCCTTTGAATGAGCAGCTACTTGATCTCAAATTCCTGTCATGGAAAACTCTTTTTTCTGGTGGCCATCACTTCTGCCAGGAGAGTTTCTGAATTGCAGGCTTTATGTGTGACACACCCTTACATGATTTTTCACAAGGATAGATTGTCGTTAAGAACCAATCTGTTCTTTCTTCCTGTTTTTTCTTTATTGTATTATACAATTTTCTTTCTACTAACATAATGGTCTACTAACAATGGAGCTTTTCTCCTCGGGCCTCCGCTGAAAAAGAGTTTTATGCCCAGTCGGACTCTCTTGGTAAACAAATGTAAAATAAAATAAAATAATTTAAAGTGGTGTCAGAATCTAATATTAACCAGACTATAGATTTGCCTGTCCTCTTTCCAAATTTTTCATATAAAGGTGAATACTGCTTGCATCTGCTGGATGTTCACAGATAGTTACGTTTCTACCTGGACAGAACCAAACAATTTAGAAAATCAGATCAATTATTTGTCTCCTTTTCAGGTCCCAGTTTGGGTAAACCAGTCTCCAAAATTACCTTATCAAGACAGCTTAGAGATTGTGTTAGCTTTATTTACAATTATAATAACCTCAAGCTGCCTGTGCCTGTTAGAGTGCATTCCACCATATCTGTATCCAACTCAGCTGTTTTCCATTCCATGGTCTTCATGGAAGAAATATGTGTAGCCACAATGTGGGCCACTTCCCATACCTTTATCACTCATTACAAATTGGATGTGGTCTCCAGGGGAAGAGCATCTTTTGGCTCTATGGTGCTTAGGAATATCCTTCCTTAGGGCTACCCAGGATCTAAAGTAGCTGGGGACTTGTCCCATTCATCAAGAATGAATAAGGATTGATAACATCAGATAAAGAAGTTATGTCCGTACCATAAAGTTCTATCTGTGTTGTCGATCTTCATTTATTCCTGGCATCCCACCCTCCTGCCCCCTCCAAAGGAATTCTGGAGGTTTGGACTTTTGTTCTGGGAGGTTTTTAGGGTTCACCTTAGATAGGGCTTCTGTTATCCTATACTTTGGCTGCAAACTCAATCTGAGGTAATGGAGAGAGGGACATTGTGGGTAGAGTCTTAGCTCGAGAGTTTGTGGCTGGCACAAGCTGTATAACAGCTGAGCCAGTTCCGAGGAGTCAGAAACAAGTCTCATTCTCCAAGAATGAATGAAGATCGACAACACAGATGGACCATTATAGTAAGGACATAACTTCTTTTTTTCTTTGTTGTCTGAACTCCACAACCTCTCTACAGTTTCTCCTCACACAAAATAAACATTACATAATAAGGTAATACACAAATTTCAGTGCTGTAAGCTTTATCTGCTTTATTACTTTCATACTATGCAGCAGTATACAGGAAAACCAGACCACATGATACACACTGAATACCCTGAATAAAGGTAAAGGCACCAACATTTTAAAGATATGCTAATATATGTTACAAACTTTTTTCAGAAGCAAAAGATCATGACATGTTTTTGAGGTAGTTAATTTAACATGGCAATTATATTTAAACAGCTATTTATCATTATCAGCAGGGGTATAGGCAGGATTTCCAGATTTGTACTCACAGCTTCCAGACTGCTGCACCCAACAAGCCACACCCACATCAACACATTGCAGTCTGTGCATTTCCTTAAACTACTGACCAAGCCACGCCCCTTTTGAATGCTGCACACTGAATGGATTATTGACAACCATATGCCAGGATGGTAATTACTTGCGCGATAAAGCACCACATCCACTTTCACCTTCAAACCTGTGCACACATCCTATATAAAACTAGTAGTAAACAAACTCAAATCATGCTCTACTTCCACTGATGACCTTCCAAGTGAACACCTTAAAATATCTGCCAATAGCGTTGCCTACCCTGTCTCAATCCTTATAAAAAGGTCAATCCAGGAATCCCACACTTATCTCTATAGGAAAAGTCACACATTATCCCTCTGCACAAAGGAAGAAATTCAACAGACATCACTAATTTTAGACCTATAGCAATCTTATCCCCATCTCCAAAATACTTGAAAAAATGTATTCAAAAACAATTGTTAAATTATATCTTATAAGAACTCTTATGACCTAAGCAACATGGCTTCCATCCTTCCCACAGTACTAACACTGCACTTCTAACCTATATAGAAACTGTCAATTGAGCTAGAGATAATGGCAAACTAGTTTCCTCCTTATCCCAACACTTACCTAAAGCCTTCAACAGTTTGTCACAGCAAACTTCTACTTCAAATGTCCTCATTAGGTTTCTCTCAGCCCACCCTTCTATGGTTCAAAAGCTACCTATCCAATAAGTGTCATTCAGTAAAATGGCCGTCCACCCTCTCTCCATACCTCCAAGTCACCACCGGTGTATCAAAGGTTGATCCTTGGTCCCCTCCTCTTTAAGATTCTCGCCAACAGCCTCCACACATCCACACAACAGACCTGCATAATACAGTATGCAAATAATGACTCCACACTAATTTGCACATCCTACAATGTGGCACACCTCTAAAAAATTACTCAGGAAGCTTTAACAGCAAGTGAAAGCTGTGCTTTGTAGGTCAGAACTCATGTTCAAACAAACAAGAAAAATACTACTTTCCCCCCAAATTCCTCCCCCATGAAAAAAAAACAACATTGAAAGTCCCCTCTATTGATAATATAACCACTGACATCACTTCTCATACCAAATTATTAGGGATGAAAGTGGATGATAATCTTGAATTTGACCTGCATATACAAAATTGCATAAAAAAGTAATCAAAAACTAGGAATGCTTTACATAGCCAAACATTTTATCACCGCCGTAGCTATAGATACACTTGCCGCTACTTATCTTTTCCCCAGACGTCTTTATGGTGCTCCAGTCCTTACTAATCTTCAGGCATCACAAAATTCAAAACTTGAACAATGCTATAACAAAGTTGTTACATTTGTAACAAATACCACTTTGAGAACCCACCACTATATAGCGCTAAAAAGGTTAAACTGGTTAGTACTACCCCATAAACTAACATATAAACAGTTTCTTAACACCTATAAAATTATCCAAAACATATCTACTTGTCCAGTACCAAATAACATTCTATACAACACTGTTCCCAGTCAGTCATTATAGTCCAATGGCCAAATATTCTTAGCTATAGAACACCAACTTATAATGAAATATTCCAATAACCCCAAGAATAAAATCTATGTAACAGTCATTTTCAATTTTCTGTGACTTCTTCCTGAGGTCCTTGAGGGTTTGAACTGCCTTTTCAACTTTACAATTAGCTTGTGCATAGTTAGGTCTACTGGTAATATACTAAAATCCCCGCTGTTCTTAAAAACTGTTGAATTCTATACTTGTAATCTGTGGATCACTACCTAATATTATGACATCTGGAATTTCATCCAAGTTTCTATCTATCCATCCATCCATTCATCCATTTCCAGCAATTGTCCATTATTTATTTGTTTGTTGATTTGTGTTTGATTTCCAGAATGGTCAGACTGGGCCATACAAGACCTCTTTTTATTGGGAGGCACAGGGTGAGAAACTCCACAGAATTACACATTCTGTCAATAAAAAGAAAATGTAGATATTTCAGAAAAATGTAATATGATACAACATGACAAAATTCATGACTTAGCACAGTAATTAATTTCAGTAGAAGGAAGAAAGGATAGTTATAAATTACAGGATTATTAGGAAATCAATGTCTGTCCCAGCAATCAGTATAAGAAAATCATTGAAATCCATTCTGGACAGAGTGTCAGTCTGTTGCAAAGTATATTCATTCCCATTCTACACACACCTCTAGACAATTTAAAGAATGACATTTTATCTACTGTATATCTTTGCCACACCTTTAAAATATAGCCTTCAATGGATTGATCAAGTCTCTACTCATAGTACTTATTTAATAAGATCTGATTGTAGTTCATTTCCAATAAATCCTTGGAGACAGTCGTGTTGCAACAAGCAGGTTTATTTGTACTGAACAGGATGGCAAAATCTTGAGCATCACAAAAGTGAATCTAAATAAGGCAGACTAAATGCTAACTTATATACACATACAAAGTACTAAATCATCAGTTCCTTATCTGAGGTGGTTCTTTTTGAAATAATTTCCAATCATAATTCATCCATCTTAGCTGACTGTTACATCATTCAATAAACTTTTGTTTTGTCATCTAAATGACAGCTATTATTCTGAAGAGTTTCTCTTCTCATGACAGTTACTTCTTGTATTCCCATATGCAGTACATTTCCTTATACCTGACAATAGTCTATTCTATTCTATTCTAGTCTATTAATACAAAACAAGATATAAAACAAAGTCAGTGCATAACACTTGTCTATTTATTTGTCCCTACAATGCTTATAAATTTATTTTTAGTCATGCAATGTCGTAAAATACCTTTTGTTCACATTGCAGCCTAGCAAACAAAGCACATTTATGTTTCCTTATCTAGAATGATGTCCAAAATAATATCACAGAGCACAATCATATTTTCTGTCCTAGCTTGCACAGAACCAATGTGTGAAATAATTCTACTTGATGAAATCCTTCCTGAAATTTGTGTTTTAACACCCTACTGTTAACACCATCAACTTCTCAATATCTGCAAAGTATAAATAACAGTAAACAGAAATCAAATTCACACAGTACTGAAACTGGAGCAAATCTTTTATAGTTTTACTCCACCGTCTCCCTGAAAATGCAGAAGAAATCATCTCCTCTCTTGTTTTGTCATTATGATACTCATACACATTACACACAGCACAATTCTTATATTATTGCTCTATTTGTATGGATACACCCTGCCAAAAAAACACATCAAAAGCTGCTTTTCTACTCTTCACAATTACAGTGTGAGTTGTAGGCAATCATGGAATTATGCAATCAATTTCTAGTTCAGCTCCAAATATTTTTGTTTCTGAGACATCATTACTGAGACATCAGATGTATGACTAAATGTAAGGTTGTCTCTGGACCAAGGTGGATTTGACATTTCTTAACATAATCTTGTTGCATAATATTAATTTAATGTTTGTAAAATCCATTTGCATATGGTTATGTCTTGCCATTTAGAAAGATGACTCTAAAATATGCCTCCTGGGAGTACCAGGGAAGGTGTAAAAAAGGAGGCTGCAATCACACTGAAAGTATCTATATGCCTTTTCTATTGAGTTTAAGTTGAAATGAGATTACTTTACTTTATATTGTTTTTCTTTTTCCAAAACTGCTTAAATGGATTTCTTTTTCTATGCATTTTTTATTTGTACAGTTCTTACTTTGGTGTTGAGGAGAAGGAGGCACATATATTTCTTTAAATGAAGACTCCATTTTATCTTTCCTTCAATAATAACATCATCAGATTGATGATTAAATTAAGAAATCTTGCATTGCTGGAACATTCAGTAGTTTATCTTTAACATCTTTATTGCAAGAATCTGCTCTAGGCAATGCATGTGTCTTCAAAACTACCATGAAGTGATTGCCTTTGATGAAGCATTCACAGCACCATATGCAAATTTCAGTGCGTGAGCTCTAATTTTGTCCAATCTAGCAGCTAATTTTTCTGATCTCTCAGTGAAATGAATACTAGGAAAAGACTGTCATTTTTCTTGAATCGGCTCTAAAGCAAAATATGAAACTATATTGGCTAAATAAGTCAATGCCTAATGGCTAAAATTGTAAAGGCATATATTATTTCAGTTGTATCTAACTTAGACTCGTTATCAAAGCATAGGCTAAAGATGCAAGAAAGATGGCCAGTTTCATGCTGTAGAGGGGAAAAGTCGTGACTAAGCCTCAGATGACCCGAGTTCAATTAGCAGCTTGGGTGCCTGTAGGAGCTGGCCAGGGAGGACTGGAGTGAATGTCAGTTGCTGGTTCAACCATCCTTAGGGAGATGGAGGCAATTCTGGATTGCCAAATGGGTGGCACCTAGCAGGAGCACTAGATGTTTACCTAGTGGAGTTCCAAGCAGGACAAGCCCACAATGCCATTAGTGCAGCCAGGGGAAAACCAATATGTAAAGGCATCCTTCCCCTCAGAAAGTGGTGACTGCAATCTTGGAGGAGTCACTGAGGCGGGAGAGACTTCTCCCTCATATCCAACAAGCTAGCTCACTCCCTACCACACAATGATAACCATGCAGGCCTAACATGGATTCTCAGGAAGAAATGAATGGCCATAAGGCTCTTACCTAGTCTGCAAATGCATAGATCCCATCCAACTACAATGAATAGGCCAAGTGAGTGATGATTCAGGAGCCATCAGGGAAGGTTCTGGAGGGAAAGCAAAAAAAAAAAAAAAGACACAAGAAAGATGAAGTCGGTGATAAAGAGACAGTATCTGCCACATGTGAATTGTATAAATCCTCTGTATCTCAAGATGACTTTTACATCTTGTCAGTCTTTTTCAAAGCTGAAACCTAACAATCTGGGCACACTGACTGATCTTAAAATATCCCAAAAAATGTAGTAAAGTGGTGGTACCAGCCACTTTGAATCTCAGAGCCTCATTATATGTCTATTATTCTTATCAGGAAAAGGAGTATAAAGGATTAGTGCAGATAAAATTACTAATAGATCTAGAAGATGCTCTCTCTCTGATACATTCCCTGTGGGAGGAATAAAGACACCTTGTTGAAGTTTCCAGAAGGTAGTTTATTCAGTTAAGTAGGTATATGGATGAGTGTTCTTGTTCTAATGTTCTATAGTCCATCTACCTACTTAACTGAATAAAATACTGGAAATTTCAACAAGGTGTCTATTCCTCCAACACCGAGGGTATCAGAGAGACAGTCTCTTAGATCTACTAACTAACGTGGTTTTATCTGGATTAATCCTTTATACTTTGTTTCTTGTTAGTCCTGTCACCCTCTGGGTCACAGGTAAGATTCCAGACTTCACTCGAGCCCTCTGGATTACCTCTGTTTTCTTATCAAGAGAATGAGGATTGTCTACAAATCAAATGAAACATTTTCCAATAAAATTTAATGTCTCCATAAATGAACCACCTTCTGGAAGAGACATTAAAGAATGAGGGAAATAATTTGCCATATCTGAACCCTGAAAAGAAGAAAATGGATTATAATCATATAAATGTCTTCCTTTTTACAACATACATCAGAGGACGTGGTGTTTTTTTTCTTTCTATTTTCTTAAATCTTTATAGATAACTGCAAACATTTGCTTCCCTATGTTCTTTCTACATACTGATGTTTGTTTGACCAAGATGCCAGTTTGCATATCTGCTGTTTCATTGTCATGTTTTCTGCACTATATCAAAATATTCTTTTGCAAAGTTCTTATTATCAAATGAAATCTTCATGAAGAGCCAAGTCAAATCAATGGCCTATGTGGTAGGCTAACCTGTAGAGCTATTGCACCACTGAAACCTCAGGATCTGATATGACCAGTGGGAAAAGCAGTATAGGTACTACTGAATGTGTTGCTAGCGTGTTATCTTTTGACAATAATATGGTTGGAAAAGAGAATGTTTCCATTTTCAATAACATTTTAGGTCTGAATTTTCAGGTGTCATGTGAGTATTTATACCATTCACAGAAATGGACTTGGAACTGAAGGATTTACATACCATTCTTAGAGTTGGAAATGAAGGATATACACTTTTTAAGATATTTTGCTGCTTCTTGACTCATCTTTGTTGACTTTAACTAACGTATCCATCATTTTGTTGACAAATTCACTCCTATGTTAAAAAAGGAGATGAAAAGATGAAATAGTTAAAAATGTGGTAAAACACAAAGAGTAGCAATAGGGTCGGTCTTAGGTCTAGTGGTGCCCTCGGCAAAAGGGCTCCACAGTGCTCTCACCATACCACCTGGTGCCCCCATCCTGGTCTATTTACACTATCCAGTTTACTGGAAAAGCGCCCCTGCTAGACAGCACGCTAGGTGGCCACCTAGGTGGCCTATGCCTAAGGCCGGCTATGAGCAACCTACCATAATTATAATTTCATTGTTGATCTGTGAAGAAAAATATAAACAGTTCACAAGTGAGATGCACTATATAACCAAAATTATTTCAGAAATGATATGGTAAGTGAAGCAGTGACAGCTGACATTACAATAATGGAAGAAGGCTCCAAGCTACATAACTTAATCTTCCAGATTTTCATAGAATGGCCAGATTTTTGCTTCATAGTTTTGATAAAATTTGTGATTTTCTGGCAAATCACTGAGGTCTAAAGTCATTGAATAATGGCATACATCTGAGATTCAGACTTCATATCTTTCAGAAAATGGATGCTAACACAAATCCAGTTTTTCTAGCAACTTGCAAGTTTATAAGAACAATATTTAAAATCTGTCCTATTTTTTGGGCCTTTGTCCTGCCATTATTATAGACTTTGTCCAGATTTCTTGTGCTAAGAAGTTGAGAGGTATGCTCCAAGTAGCTACAGTACATATTAGAGCTTCAAACACCAAAGTGTAGTTGTGTTATGAACTCACTATAAATGTAGATGTTTGAGTGTGATTGCTGTTAAAATGGTGATAATACTTGGGACTTCTGCTACAGAATGTCAGCTGTCCAGCCCACTGTCTGCTACAGAATGTCAGCTGTCCAGCCCACCTTCCAGAGACTTTCATCTTTCCCCCTATTGAAAAGACAAGTGCCCTCCTTCCTGAAGATCTGCACATCTGTGATATAAGGTTAATATTCATTGAGAGGCAGAATATAGTCACAAATGCATAGAGGGAGTAGGCCAAAAAGCTGGATGGAGATTAAAGAATATGACCTGATGGATGACCTGAGGTGGGAATATCACAGGGTGGTAATGAAATGCAGGAATACAGTAAGGAAGAGAGGCAATATGGGCAAAACCCCAACTTTTGTGCAGGAAATCAATACAAGAAGATTAGGAGGATGGGGGCTAAATGGGCTCATGAGAAAAGTCTGAACAGGAAAGGGGAGAAAAATTGCTTAGAGAGGATAAGGCTAGACTGAGAAAAAGAAATGGAAGATTAAATACAGGAGCAGATATGGAAGGAAGTAATACATTTCCCAACATACATCCCAAAGGTGAGGAAGTTTAAAATATTTGCCTGACAATGTTTTCATCAATACTTTTATACACCAATAAGACTGGCAAATATATTCCAGGGACACTAGAAACTTGTTAGAGGTGTAGCTCAGGGTACAGGAGATCTGGACTCATGTTTTTGGAAGTGTAGTAAACTAGTTAGTCATATGGAGGAAATGCAAATTGGCTCCCTATTGAAATGTCGGCACTCATATTGCCCAGTGCTGACAGAGAAAAAAAAAAGACAAATATTGCAGGAGAAGAGTGAATACTGAACACCAATCTTCTTTAAACTTGTTCTTTGCAGGGAAGCAAACCCCTCACCCCTCACACTTAAATATATCATTTCTGAGATTGCCATACCTCAGGGAAATGGAATATTCTGAGAAATGGCCATCTTGGACTTAATATATGTAAGTCCAATTTTCAGCCATTCAGTTTGATACAAGAATAAGATTGACTAGCCAGCTGTTTCTTCTGGAAAGGGATCAGCAAGTCCAGGAAGAGGACAAATTATTAAAAGCAATAATAATGCTAATGGACAAAAACATCTATTGCTGACAGACAGAAGCAAGAGTGGCTCCCAAGCAATGGGGAAACATGGGAGCCAGTGAGTAAGTTGGCATCCCAGAAGTCCATGATAGAGTAGTAGAGAAAGTAAGGAAATGTTCCAGGTCCTTTGAATCCTCAGTTTCCTTGATAAGGTGCTCCAGACAACATCCGAGAAGTCTGTTGTGACTGTTTATGTGTCTGTGATGACCGTCTGGGTATCCCAACCTAGCTTGAGCGGGACCCACTGATTGAAGTTCACCTGTTATACCCACTATGAGATCTCTTTCTTGACATAAGGGTATAGGGATCTGCACAGAATGTGCATGCTGACAGCATCTGTTATTTAAGTACCACTGACATTTTCCTTTTTTTTAAGAGAAAAATTATTAATTTAACGTATTTACAATATATTCACAGAAATGGAGAAATTCCATGTCACATTCTGTTATACAATGTTAGGAATACATTGAATCATCAAGGTAATCTTACACAGTTAACACATTAGGAGTCTTGATGTTTCAATAGCAAGGCTCTCCCAACCAATAAAGTCTTAGTATGGTTATAGATCTTATTCTGATCACTTCTTTTTCAGTTTTACATAGTATTGCTGTTAAATTTAAAAATTCTTTGAACATAGGAACTGAGTTTCATTTCCAGTTTTTGTAATAACTTTTCTAGCAACTGCCAAAAGACTCCAAAATATTTTTTGTTGTTTGGCTTTTTCAGATACAGGAAGTGGAATATTCATTAGTATTATTGATCTAGTTAATGAACAATTATCAGAGACCATAACCCCTTAAAAACTATACTTATCTCTTCCCGATATGCATTTAATTTTTCACAATCCATAAACATGCATGTCCAATCAGCTTTTACATCTTTACCACTTCTCCACCAAGCTGAAGAAGTCATTTTACTAAACTTAAGAGATTTTATAAGGAATAACAAATATTCTATTTATATATGTCCACATAAAAACTCTCTAGAAGACTAAATGATTTAAGTAACAAAGTTTTATTCTTACCATCTATTTAGTCACTCAGTCCACTACTGTCTAAAAAATTCCAGAATTCTGCATCAAAAATATTATTATTATTATTATTAGTTATAATTAACTTATATAACTTGGACAAGCTTCCTTTATATGTCAGTTTATAGTCTTCTGCTCCTCTTAACTCATATTATCTACAAATTTGTTTAATTTCTTTCTGATGGATAATATTAACTGGTTAACAGATTCATCCAGTTTATAATCTTTCATTAAATATTCTGGCGACATAGCTTTTTTCTTTTTCAAAGCAATCAGACATAGTATTAATCCATTCCTTTTTAGTACATTCATTTTAACATTGCTCTGAGTGCCCTTAAATCTAGAGGTGTGTGCAATGGGAAAGCACACAAATTTCCATTTTGATATTAATGTAGTTTTTAAAAGCCTATTTCTATTTATTAACTGTTATTAAAATTTATTTTTTCATATATGCAGAGTCTAAGGACTGAAATTAATTTCCTTCCCAGGTAGATTTCATTAATCAAGTGAAAGGATTGTTAGATATTTCTAATTTATCATATTTGATAAACTTATTATAATCTGCCCCTGAATGGTGTTCCATTGACTAGCGTAAACTGAGTCTATCCAGAGTATAATAAGAGTTAAAATTTGCAGCAATAGAATAAGATTCTTCATCTGGAAAGCTAATACCACTGTACCCCCATAATCTTATTAAGTCGAGTCCTGAGGAGGGAGATCAGGAGTGAGTATCTATAAACCCCAGTGTCATGAGGGACTTCCTTCAACAAACTGATTTTTCTGTGCGATGCAAGTGAAATATGAGGTAAGAAATACCACTTTCTCTGAGGAAAGGAATGCCCTCAGAGTAAGTGTTATTCCTGACCTCATATTGCATTTGCATAGAATGAGAATAGAACTTTCTAAGCTATACAAGTGGAATATAAGGTCAGGAATATCACTTTCTGTGAGGAAAGGCATGTCCTCTCCATTGTACTGTCAAGAGGTGCTCCCAAAAACTGGACTTTTTTGAGGGTATTAGCTGTCACTAAGGCTTAGTTCAGAGAGAAAGCATTCCAGACGCAAGAAGTAAACTAAGGTAAATTGAAAGCCTGGGTGCAACTTCTATCAGGTTGGTGCCTGAATTGAGCAGTCAGATAGGTAGAGGTAAAAATAGATACTCTTGTTTCTGTACAATTCCTATAGCTAGAGAGTTTACAAATACTCTTGTTACAGAAGATAAGCCAAAGCACCAGGAAGTAAATTGGTATTGAGCACCCCCCCTGCTTTGAATGTCAGGTGCTGTCTGTTCTGGCTATATATATGTGAAAGTAGGCATCTTTAAGGCCTAAGGTAACTATGAATACTTGAGGGAAGTGGAGAAGAGAGGCAAAAGAAGACTGTAAGGTTAGTATTTTGACCTCTGACACTTGCAGAAATGTGTTTATCCTTATAAGTCTAAGACTAGCCTCTAAAAGTCATTTTTTTCTTGGAACTTGAAATAATCTTAAATAAAACCCTGTAAAATCTCCCTGGTCTCTCTGTCTCTATATATAGTCCACTACCTCAGAAAGGCTAGTAGTACAAGTCTGATTAGATTTTTTTTTTCCTCTGGGTATTTGTGGAATGCTTTCTTGGGCTTTTATAAATTGATCCTGCATCTTTGTCACTAAATTCACAGAACCTAAGCATCTTGAGTGATTTTCTCCCAGTCTTTTACAAGTAATCCTAGATGACCACATATTTTTAGATGGTATTGGGAGGATGAGGAGGAGATGTATTTAGAGAGGGGTATAAGTTGGAGTGAGATTTGAGGGGTGGGGATTAAACAGCTCTGCTGAATCATAGTACTGCTGTTGTGGTGGCTTGGATCTGAGGACCCCTATGTTCTCCCCTTTGGTCAGCTTGTCATTTTCTCCTGAACTGAACTTTCTTCTCATTTTGTTGCTTCTCATTGTTTTTCATCTAGTGGAAGGGTCAACTATTAATAGAGTAATACTGTATTTGGCTGGGGGGTGAAACTACTGCTTTACAGACTACATTGCCATCCTCTTTCCCTCCCCCCACCTTTTTTACCACCTGTTCAGCTGGGGTCTAAATAGCAGTTCCTTTTCAATTGGGCATTGACAGTGCTTACACATGCTCTGGCATGGGCTGGGTCTCAGTCAGTCATGTCTCCTAATAAATTACCCTCTTGCTACCATAATGCATGATGTAGTCACTGCATCATAGCCACTCACAGGATAGAATGTTTGCTAATGCGGGAGCTGAGGTTGCATAGGTCCGGCACTTTATTTCTCAGGGTCTTGTGTTCTGTCTCCTCAATCTTGTTCTTCATTTGGAAAAGTGGAGTCTCCTGGAATGTTAACATCTGAGTTTGGCAATTCAGACCTCTGAAGGTCAGGGTGGCAGAATTACCGACCTTCTTCCGTGTCACTAGGAAATGGATTTCCACAAAGGTAGCTTGCTTGAATGCAGTTCCAACATATTCACTATTCCACTGACATTGCCAAAACCTGGACCCTAAAAGTGCCCTATGTGCCAATTTGTTTTTGTACTTTTACCTGTATTCTCATTCTTAGGCTTGTACACTAATTCTGAATGGTTCCATTGAATTCCATGAAAATGAGCAACCCTCAGATAATGCTAGTATCTTGGGCAACTGTATGCCAGCTCACTTTAATCCAATTTCCTTTCTACTAATCCATGCATGCAGACTAGCATTCATTAGCCAATCATTTTCTTCTCAACCAGCTCCACACCATTAGTCCTTTTCCTCAAGTGCAGTCACAACCTCTAGAAGCCAATCCAGTTATATATGCTAATTATAGGTTAGCTTCGGGGCAATTCTCTGCTCTTTTTAGCTCTGTTCCCCCTCCCTCGGCACTCAGGATTAGTACTCTGGTATTCTGAAATGACTATATGTACACACCTCATTTTGCATGTGTTAAACAGATCTGATGAAGCCTATATTTAGGGCAAATGTGCTCCTTTCTTTTCTTTGGGAAGAACCACTTCCATCTGTGGTCTTTTGGATTTACTGACTAAAACCTAGTAAGGCTGAATTAATAAGCCTTTTTATTTAAAAGCTAATAAATACTTGGCACTCCTAGAGTTGTACCGATAAGGTTTTCTCATTGGATTAAAATTCTTGAGCTGTGAGAGAGACATAAGTGGTGGGAGAATCATGCAAGATACAGGCTGCAACACCGAAAACATTACCCTAACAGGAAAGTAGAACAGGTCTACCTCAAGCAAGGTATTCATGAAGAATGCACTGGACAGGCAATAAATATAATACCCTTGGTAGAGGACCAGTTACAGAGCCCTCTTTATTTTTTAGAGAAGAAGAAATTATACCGGTTAAAGTTTAACTGCCGATAGTACATCCGATAATGATGTGGTATAGAAAATGTGTTTCCATGGTGCTCAAGGATTTCTTTTAACTGTTTATAAAAGTGTTTTAAATTGAGCATTAAGCAATATTAGTAGCTTATGACTGTGAAAAAGAAGTATACTTAATGATCAGACCTGGACAAGGATGCTGGGAAGGCTATTAGGTTTGCAGCAACTGCCGGGTGTGAAGACTGATAAACCACTAAATGATGAGTAGCTGATCTGCTATCAGAGGACCATCCATAGACTGCAGGGCAGTGGAGTTACTGATGTACCTTCAGATAAATTAGTGGCTGCCTTTTACACAGCAATGCAAAAGGAAAGCGCTAAACCTGATTTATATACAGATGAAGCCAAAGTGTTGCATTTGCTTACAGTGGATGCCACAGACCTTCATGCAGGTGCCATTTCGGAGTTACAGAAAGAAAAGCAGGACTTGAAAGAGAAGTATGTGTATGTGCTGAATTAGAGACATTAAAAATAAAAGCAAGTAGACTATGAAGCTAGAGATCTGAGAAGGAAAATATTCAAATTGTAGGAATGGCAGGAAAGGAAGACAGACAGGGTCATGTAGCTTTTGTTTAGAAGAAAATGGTACGTCGGAATGCGCCACGTGCTGAGCAGGTAATTGAAACAACTCACAGACCATTCCTGGAGCAATAAGAAGGCAAAGCACCCAAGACATATTAATTTGTTTTTAAACTTACAGTGTAGAAGAACAGATTATAGCCTTACTCTGACACCAAGGAAAACATACAAGTTTAGAGATAAAGGTATGTTTTTTAACCTCGATTATTCTCTTCATACCTGATGACAAAGTGCACATTTTCTTTCCAAAAGAGCAAAGTTTTGGGAACGATGAAAGAATGCCAGCTGAGGTAGTTGAATTTTGAATGTTTCACGAACTACATTCAAAGTACAATTTTCCAGGTGGATTTAAGAATTATGATGATGCACAGAAAGCACTGAGAGGTATTTGTGAGCACGTCCTTAAATGATCTGAATCTACTGAAGACACAATGGGAATCAATGGCTTCAGCAAATGGTGAAGCAGTGATGCTTTCTGCTCCACATAAGTAAAAATGTTTAGACAGTCTGTTAAAGATGGCTGCTTAAGAAATTTTAGACCTTGCATGATACAGAAACAGAAAGCAGAACACAGTATGGCAAAATAGAACATGTGAAGTAAACATGGACTAACAGAAACATATTTGCTTTGTCAACATTTATGATGACTATTTTTACAGAAGTGTTATGATTTTGTATGCAATGTTATGTTGGCTACACAGTGTATGTTAACGTCTGGGCAGACAAATGGGGAGTAGTGGAGGGTACTCCCATGTCCTCTAAGAGATTACCTGAGAAATAGCAACTGTAATTCAATATATAGACCACATCTGACAGACAATGATGGGTTTAAACCTATTGTGCTATTTTTTATAAGATGGATGAAAGATTTGTGGGTGTGAGGGAAATGTTCTTCCACTCCTGTTTCATATTCAGCTAATTCGGGTCTATATTAGATCAGCGAATGCTTAAACAAGCGAACGCTGATTGATCGACCTTATTTAAGCGAATGGTCAAAATATCGAAGCAGCAGAAACCCGATTTTTTTCCTAGGGAAAGAATTTGGTTGTCCGTTTCTGTTGCTTTAGTATTTTCAGTGCTGTGGTGGAAAGCTATGGGTCGGATTCAGGTAAGTGTGCGATTATGTGGATGTGAGTGTTAGGGTCGGTTAGGTGAGTTAAGATTAGGGTGCGGGTTAGGTGTGTGTGCGATTGTGTGGACGTGAAGGTTACGGCGGGTTTAGGTGAGTTAGGGTTAGGGAGCAGGTGAGGTGAGTGTGCCATAGTGACGGACCTTAGGGTTAGGGTTTGGGTTAAGGTAAGTGGATAGTTAGTGGTGTGTGCACAGTTTAGTGTAGGGTTAGGTGTCAGATTTTAGGTGTATATGTGTGGATTTCTGTTTGTTTGGTGTGCTTGTGTTGTGTGTATGTGTTTTGGATCAGCGATTTTTTTTCCCTAGGAAAAAAATCGCTGATCTGACAGTTTGACATTGTAAGCTTTCGCTTACATAAGGTCAATCAATCAGCATTTGCTTGTTTAAGCATTCCCTGATCTAATATAGACCCGCTAATCCTGCTATTTATTAGCAATGATTGAGATATTACTTAGCAATAACCTATGACTGGATGTGGGTAATGCTGCATTTATCCATAATTACCATGGTTTGATAATAAGGGCAAAGTCTGACTGATCAAACAAAGGCAGACATTGATAAATCCAGCATTACCCACAAACAGGTGGGTTATTGTTGTTATTATTAAATGACATTATTATAGAAAATAGTTTCTTACCTTTTCTAAATAATGTAATTGCATTAAGGAATTTTAGTGTTCGTTGTCCAATTCTCCTGTGTAGGAGATGCCTGATCTATATACTGCAGACATCTGAAGAGGACACAGCAACAAAGCTCCCTAATTCAAGTTGTGAATTGTCTAACACATGTTGCCTTTGTATCCCAATAAACTTGGATAGCATCACTGCCAGATGAGTTCTTTACTCAACAGCTTAAAAAAAACTATTACATGTGAATAACTTATGTGCATTAAAACTAGTGAAAGGTAGTTTGTCTTTGCATTCAAACACAAAAAAAGCCTATGATATAAATTAGGCTCTTGTATCATGGATGCAATACTATTCGTCCTAAGGAACTGCTTTTTAGGAGCAGACCTGTATTTTTGTGCAGCTGCTATGACAGCATGTTAGTCTGTCAATGCCTAAGCGAGACTTTCCTTATCAGACTTTATGAAGGACGAATGATATACAGTGAGGCAGTGTAGCTTCTCAGTAACTATAATTCGCCAGTCTTCTTCCTGTTGGCAACTTTGTATTTATAATGGTCATGCCCTTTCCAATCAGCATGCACATTTTTAATATTACATTACTTTTGTTGTATAGCATGTAATATTTTTCTGCAATACTGAATATGTCTAAGAGTGATTGTAAGAGGGAAATATGAAATTTAATTAAACTGAGATTTTTTTTTTTTACTTTTACATATGGAAGGCCATAATGGAGGAAACTATGTGTGTGAACGGAGGGATGATAAAATCAGCAAGAAAAGTAGAGTAATATTGCTGCAGCTGAATTCATCCTTAAGTCTTGGTGAGTACCTTCATGTGCTGGACCCTGTTATCACAAAATCTCACCAAGATGACACTAATATATACACTGTATTTTATATAGCATATATCATAGACAGTGGTAGGTTACAAAATAAAAAAGACAGCTGGGTACATAAGTCCCAGGATAAAGAAGTGCCCAAACCTGGTATGCACACTGGTGCGTGGAATGGAAAAAATGACAATGTAAAATCCTCAAGACACAGATCATGGGAGGATGGCTCCCTCGTGTAGAAGGAAGTAGTTGTCCACAAAAAACACAAAGAAATGACAGGCCAAAAAAACATCCATAGCGATGATAGAGTTGACTATTCAAGATAAGGATGTTACTATTATCCAAGAAATCCAAAATTTCTAGATAGAAGATATTCAAAAAGATTAAAAATTAAATTAGCAGAAAAAAAATAATTGCACAAGAAAAACTGTCGAAAGCATCAAATGCAAATTTGTACTCATTAATATAGCAGATTCATTAAAAACATTATACAGACCAAGAAAGTTTTATTTGGAAAAAGAAGCAACAGCGGAATTACTAAAATATAAATAAAACCTAGAGATTTTTGAAAGATATAAAAAAGAAACACGGGCACAGGAAAGAAAAAGAGATCTAAAATAGTACAACATTTATGCAAAGGAGAAAGCCAAACTAATCAATACAAAAAGAAGCCCCAAAGATATTTGAAGAGAAATACAAAGCCACCCAGATATTGAAAATTTCACAATACAAAAATAAGATCACAAAGGGGGAACACAGAACAGATGATTAGTAAAATAGAGGGTATATATTGAGTAACCAAATGTTTAACTCATCGAATCAAACTACGTTGACACATATTAAATGAAAACCCATTTAACTGAAACCTGCAAACAACAAAAGTCAAATGATCTAAATGTTTTGTTTGGCCAACACCAATGCACCCCAGTGTGTATAGGAATACCTATATATGTTGTAAACCATGAGTTCCCTGTAACATCCTCTCTTATCACCTACAACCCAAACTGTGAAACACACATGATGGAAAACATACCTAAAGAAAATATATATAAAGTGTTGAGTATATAACAATAAAACTCCCAAAGAAAACCCTACTTAACCATAATGGTTTTATACTACACCTTTAATAGCATAGCAACAGAACATAAAAAATCATCTTGAGTGTATGTAGCTTTATTTTGCGGTACAGTATGTAACCTGTCACACCGCTCCTTTGTTTTCCTTTTCTTTGCTGAAGGTGGTACTGCAGATAACAACTTAAGTCTAGTCTCGTTCACCTTGTTTTGTTCGCTTACCAGAACAGATAGAACACATGATATGTCACAAATCCGTCTGCCTAACAGACAGCAAACCCTCCTATGCCATCCTTTGATGTGATTTTGTGTACGCGGTAGACATAATTTTATCAACTCTGACACGTTCCAAAACTGCACTGAAAACATCTGCCTACACTGCTCAGTCTACTGTGCTGTTTACGGTACCGGCCTAACATGTAGACATCTGAAAAATAAGTCAATAACTTCACCTGCACTAGTAAATGATTTTAACAAGTTCTGAAAAGCAGGAATAACTTCTTCAACATTTAAGAATGCAAGTGCGATAAGCTTCTTCACACCGAGTTGAAATGAGACCCACTTTACATATAATGTCACTAATCCTAATACTTGCACTTTTCGCCAAATGGCTTGTGCAAAATGGAGCAAACATCCTTTACTGGTCACATTAGCAAAGTTGTACTTTACACTTCTAATTGCTGCAAGCTCAAAGTCAGACAAGATAAATTCAACACTCAGACGTAGCTTTGCTTTGTTTAAAAGATCAAACAAACACTCCCACAAGAAGTTATAGGACTTGAAACACTTTTTGGACACAAGACAAAACATGAGTGGCAGACATTTAATATTGGCCCCAAACATAACTAAAGCATGTATACTATATAGTTGTCTACATAAACAGGCTTTAGTTAAACACACCCCGTCAATTAACCACATCCGAGCCTCACTAAGATCATGTACGTTTTCAGATGTTGTAAACACTAAGACATGTAGGTTGTTGTGTACGTCAGTCTTACGCTTTTGAAGAAAAGTACCTTCCTTTAGGGAACAACTACTGGGATCAACGCTGTTTAACATTGTACACACCGTACTATAACTTTTTATATGCCTACATCTCACCCTATTAACTTGCTGCAACATCGATCTTCATGAGGGTAAACTCAGAATAGATTCCATTGATGTGCTAGCTATAATGTCGTCAACTACTAAAGCAGGTGTGTCTCTACACAACCATGCACTCTGCTTCAAATTGTCACAGGCTATGTATTTCTCAACTTCTGCGATATCTGGAGGATGGTGGTGTCCTGTACATTTCAGTAGCATTTCCCCGTCAAGCTGTTTACTGCTAATTGCCCTACCTTTACACCTCTCTTTTACCTTCAGCTTACAACACCAGTAGTGTTTATCCTTTACTGCCTTTTCCAAATCAAACAGATAGCCATCCACATTTAGTATTTCCCTGCCTTTCTGCGACTTTACCATTTTATAGCATTCTCCTAACACTTCGGGTGTATGCAGTGTAACATTAGCCATGTTAGAGTTTAGCACATTTGCAAAACACACACATTCACGGCTTTCTTCCCTTTATACATACATTGCAGCATAACTTTCACATAGTTTAGAATTCAAAGTGTACAAGGTTTATGTTTTGCAGGGAGTGCAACTGTAACTAGGGAATTATTTGGATATGCATAATGTCCATTGGGGACACGGGTGGACAGTAGTCTCTCTTTTGATAATCACATTGCCACAGTAGTCAGGAAATCTTTCTACGCGGCACACCTCACCACAAAAGGTTTCTCATCCAGGAAAAAAGAGGTCATTGTTCCCCTCTACTCATCACTCATTAGACCCATTATAAAGTACAATGCCCCTTTTGGTATGTACCTCACAAGACATCTACAACTGGAAAGGCCAAAGAAATACCCCACAAAGAGGATTACTGGCCTCAAACAGATCCCCTATGCAGACCGTCTCAAAATACTCCAGCTTAACTCTGTCGCATATCGCCTACTCAGAGGTGATCTCTGCCTAACATACAAAGCTATGTCAAACCCAGAGCTGTTGGGCATGCTCCACTTAAAGAAATCCCAATCCCTCCAAGCTACATGCTCTAGGGACATAAACCTTGTCACCACAATAAACAGAACATTCTGGAGGGATAGATTCCTGTCCCAGAGACTTCCCGTACTCTGGAACAAACTACCTATCTATATCAAACAAAGCTTCTCATTAGCACTCTTCAAGTAAAATCTTGATGATTGGATGGGAGATAGGAAATTCACCCCGGGATCACTTCTGTGGCTCTGCTTGACAGGGGCACAGGAAAATAATTTTCTTGGGTGGCAAAAGCCAGGGTACCATTTGGCTAGGCTTATATAGGCCCTAGGGCCAATAGCCTACTATCTACCTATGAACCTATGAACCTATTTGGTTTATCAGACAGTTAAACGCAAAAATACTTCTGTAACTATGTCTGTACTTGTTATGCGTGCTTGGGCCAACTAAAACATTTTGATTTAACAGTTTTCGGCATTTCTACACTTCAGTGAAATGGACGTTCGCTTAATATGGGTCGATCAAGTTGGATTCGCCAAGCTAAGCATTCGATTACTTAATATAGACCCAAAATAGAAACAAACAGAAGCTAAAGTTATGGAATATCTGCAAAGTGAAGGATTTAGTGTAAAAATTCTAACACAGGTTATGTCACAGCATTGTGGAACATGAGTCTCCAAGATAAGGAGAAAAAAGTGGAGTGGGAGACATCTGAAAAAGAAATATGGACATTTAAAAGAAAAAAAGATCTGATATGGTGCAATATTTATGCAAAGAAGAAAGCAAACTAATCAATACAAAAAAGCAACATCAAAGATACTCGAAAAGAAATATACGCAAAAGTCATCCGAATATGGAGAATTTCACAATACTAAAAAAAATAAGAAAACAAAGGGAGAAAGTAGAAAAGAGTTTCAATAATGAAGAAGTTAAAGAAACAGAAACTGAAGTTATAGATTACCTGGGAAGTGAAGGACTTAGTGTAGAAAATCCATCTCTGTTAACATCACAGCATAATGGAACAATCTTCTTCTACTTTCAGCTGCTCCCGTCAGGGGTCTCCACAGCAGATCAACTGTTTCCATTTCTTCCTGTCCTCTGCATCTTGCTCTGTCACACCAGCCACTTACATGTCCTTTCTCACCACATCCATAAACCTTATCTTAGGCCTTCCTCTTTTCCTGTTACCTGGCAGCTCCATCCTTAGCATCTTTCTCCCAATATATCCAGTATCCCTCCTTAGCACATACCCAAACCAATGCAATCTCGCCTCTCTGGCTTTGTCTCCAAACTGTCCAACCTGAGCTGACCCTCTAAAATATTCATTTCTACTTCTGTCCATCCTCATCACACCCAATACAAATCTTAACATATTTAACTCTGCCACCTCCAGCTCTGACTCCTGTCTTTTTGTAAGTGCCACCGTCTCCAACCCATACAACATAGCTGGTCTCACTACCATCTTGTAGACCTTCCCTTTCACTCTTACTGGTACCCAGCTGTAACAAATCACTCCTGACACTCTTCTCCAGCCACTCCACCCTGCCTGTACTCTATTCTTCACCTCTCTTCCACACTCACCATTACTCTCAACTGTTGATCCCAAGTATTTAAACTCGTCCACCTTCACCATCTCTACTCCCCGCATCTTCACTATTCCTCTGTCCTCCATCTCATTCACACACATATATTCTGTCTTAGTCCTGCTTACGTTCATTCCTCTCCTCTCTAGACCATAACTCTACCTCTCCAGGGTATCCTCAATCTGTTCCCTACTCTCATTACAGATCACAACGTCATCTGCAAGCATCATAGTCCACGGGAACTCCTGTCTGATCTCATCTGTCAACCTGTCCATCATCATTGCAAACAAGAAAGGGCTCAGAGCTGATCCTTGATGTAATCCCACCTCAACCTAGATCGCATCCATCACTCCTACCCTAGACCTCACCACTGTCACACTGCCCTCGTACATATCCTGTACCACTCTTACATACTTTTCTGCCAATCCTGCCTTCCTCATAGAATACCACAACTTGTCTCTAGGCACGTGGTCATATGCTTTCTCTAAGTCCAAAAGTGCAACTCCTTTTGACCTTCTCTATACTTCTCCATCAAAACCCTCAGAGCAAACATTGCATCTGTAGTGCTCTTTCCCGGAATGAAACCATACTGCTGCTGACTAATCATCACCTCTCTTCTTAACCTAGCTTCCATTACTCTTTCCCATAACTTTATTCTGTGGCTGATCAGTTTTATCCCTCTGTAGTTACTACAGCTCTGCACATCACCCTTTTTCTTAAAAATCGGTACCAATACACTTCTTCTGCACTCTTTGGCATCCTCTCACTTTCCAAGATTTTGTTAAACAATCTGGTTAAAAACTCCACTGTCATCTCTCCTAAACACCTCAATGCTTCCTCGGGTATGTTATCTGGACCAACAGCCTTTCCATTCGTCATCCTCTTCATAGCTGTCCTTACTTCCTCCTTGCTAATCTGTTACACCTGATTCACTGTCCCCACATCATCCAACCTTCCCTCTCTCTTATTCTCTTCATTCATCAGCCCCTCAAAGTATTCTTTCCATCTGCTCAATAAACTCTCCTCACTTGTGAGTATGTTTCCCTCGTTATCTTTTGTCACCCTAACCTGCTGCACATCTTTCCCAGCTCCAGTGGTGGCTCAAGATATCGGACTGCAGGACTGCACCCCCCCCCCCCAGCTGTGAGCCACAATGGTACAATTCAATCCAATAACTTCTCCTAACATAGAAAGTGAATCCGGACTGCTGCCTTACCAGTCCAGATTCAGGAAAAAGGCAGCAGACTACTGATGCCCCAGAAGTCTATGTGGTGCTAACCACATAGACTGGAAGGGGATCAGACTGCAAGGTCAGCAGTCTTGGAACATTCACAAACAGTAACCGGAAGTGTGCATTCTGGCGCTCACGAACACAGATGAGAATGAAGCTGTTTACTTTGCAGAGCCAGAGCTGTTTGGAAGTATATATTAGCGAAGCTGTTACTTGGATTTATTTTGCAGAGCCAGAGCTGGTTGGAAGTGTGCATTTGGATTATCAAAGCTGTTTGCTGTTACTGAAGCTGTTTGGATTTATGTTGCATCATTTAATTTGCAGGTACATTGTATGTGTGTGTGTGTGTGTGTGTGTGTGTGTGTGTGTGTGTGTGTGTGTGTGTGTGTGTGTGTGTTTTGCAGGTACATTGTGTGTGTGTGTGTGTGTGTGTGTGTGTGTGTGTGTGTGTGTTTTGAAGGTACATTGTGTGTGTGTGTTTTACAGGTACATTGTGTGTGTGTTTTGCAGGTACAGTATGTACATTGTGTGTGTGTGTGTGTTTTGAAGGTATATTTTGTGTGTGTGTGTGTGTGTGTGTGTGTGTGTGTGTGTGTGTGTGTGTGTGTGTGTGTGTGTGTGTGCGTGTAAAATGCCCCAGTTAATCTGCTGGTGGTTAGAGAATACCTCAGGCTTGAACCCTGTACCCTGGGTTCAGGTAACAAGAGCCTGAATTCCCTACCCACCACCAACTTTTGCAGATTTTTGCCTCATATTTTGTTCTGTTATGTTCATCATAAAAACTGTGGTTTCTGAATTTTTAATTCCTTAGTTGATGGTGCAGTGGTAGCATTGATGCCTCACAGCTAGAGGTTCTCTGGTTTGATTCCTGGCTGGGGTGCCTTCTGTGTGGAGTCTGCATGTCCTCCCTGTGTATGTGTGTAGGTTTGCTCTGGTGTCCTCCCATGTTACAAAGACATGTGTCTGCAGTATTTCTCTCTGGCCCTCTGCTGAAAACTGGCTTTTGTTCCAAGTCAGACTTTCCTGGTTAACAAATGTTAAATAAATAAAACTGACAGGTATTTGAATTTCAGACTTCATATTCTTCAGAAAGTACATAGTAACACAAAACCTTTTATTCTAGCAATTTTCTAAGTTTATAAGATGAATATTTGAAATTTGTCCCTATTTTTGGGACTGTATTCCCCCACTATTGGCTTTGTCCAGGTTTTTTGTGCTAAGGTTGAGAGCTATGGTGAAAACTGAATTCACTAAATGGTAGCCATTTAAGTTTCAGTCTTCCTCTTTCACAAAACAGCTGATTTGGCATAGTGGTATGTTGCTCTGACTGTTTTGCACAGGGTCCTGGGCTCAAGACTTGGCAGTGAAATGTATGGTGGTAACACAGCATTTTATGTTAGCAACTTTCCAGGATTATACAAGCAATGTTTAAAATGTGTCCCTGGTTTTTGGGCTTTTGTCCCCCCCCCCCCCAATAAATTTTGGCTTTTTCTAGATTTCTTGTGCTGCAAAGTTGAGTGTCGAGTAGATTTTACAAGGAGCTGAGAGTTGCAGGGGTAGAGAAGTTTAGTACTGCTTATGCTAAGTCTGCTTGCATTAATAGATCAACAGGTAGTGTACTTACTTTTGATGCAGAAGGCTGTGGGTTCTACTCCCACAGGGGATGGATGCTACCGTACTGATAATGTCCTCTTTGGTCAAGATACAGGAATTGTATTTGTAAATGAAATAATGAAATATAAAGTTGTTAGGTTAGCAGCAACCTCTTCATTAGTTACAAATCTCTTTAATGTGGAATTTTATAGATGACTTTTACTTCTGCAGAGATTGTGCATATTTACTGATACTGGTGGATTGTAGAACTTTGAGTAGACTTTTATGATAATGTTCTCAATTGGGCAGTTTTGTCATTATTGGTGCATGCATTTTGTTTCATTGTTTACTGGAAAAATGTTCAAAATAAATTTAAAACACCCTCTAACAACTGTACTGTATTATACAAGAAAAATAATTTAATACAATCAGGAAGGTGTATCACACAACACATGTATGTCTTGTGTGAAAGGGGCCTATCATTTGAAAACAGTCCAAAGTTAATCTTTATCCTAGCCAAATGTATTTTTGTTGAATGTGGATTTCAATGCTGTTTCAATGAATGTGAGTTTCAAGGGCAGATAAGTTTTAATGCCAAGTCTATTTTCATTATGAGACTGCATTACATTGCACTGTTTAGCATATGTCTTAGTGTTTATGCTGTAAAATGCAAAATAAAACTTTCAAATGAAATCCAAATCATTGTAGAAGTAAAGCAGTATGCACATTACAGTGTTTATGGTGAATGGGCAAAATAGCCACGTAATAGGACACTGGAATGGCTGCAGGAGGAGGCTCTATTCGACTATGATTTTGTGAGGGGGAAGGGCGGCAAACTTAAAGACAGCCCTGGCTAAACTATACCTCTCAACTGTCTAGATTTTCACAGAATGAATAGATTTTTGCTTCTTATTTTTGGTTTGTTCCTCATAAAATTTGTGGTTTTCTGGCAATCATTTAGGAATTAAGTCACTAAATAATGACAGACATTGAGTTTCAGACTTCATAACCTTCAGAAAAATGCATGCTAAAGCAAGACCTGTTCTTCTATCAACTAAGTTTATACAAGAGCAATATTTAGTACTGTTTGTATGTTCCCCCAATATATTTGGCCTTGTCCAGATTTTCTGCGTTAACAGGTTGAGAGGTACGTGCAAATAAATTGCTTTATAGAATTAGGCATATCCAAACCTCTCAACTGTCTCTGATTTTGGCTCAAAATGTTGCTCTCTGTCTAATAATCCCTCCACAAAATGGCAATTTTGGAAGAAAACATGGAGGGTTTACAATTAATAAATAATTGTAATAATCAGAGTTATAGATTACTTTTATTTCAGAAATGCATGTAGATTTGTTTATTTTTGTCAGCTGCTCAAGTTAACAGTAATAATATTTTAAAAAGTGTCCTTTCTTTGACAGGTTCCCAGCTGAATTGTGTAGCTACTTTATATTTTTGCATCACATTTTTGGTCCATTTTTCATAAAATTGTGGTTTTCTGGCAAATTAGAGGCAAATCATTAAAGATTGAAGTTAGAAAATAATGACAAACATTTGAGTTTCAGATTTCATATCCTCCAGAAAATTCATACTAATGCAAGACCTACTATTCTATTAGAAAGTTTATAAGAGCAATATTTAAATATTGTCCTTATTTTTGGGCCTTTGTCCCACTTCTATGTATGGCTTTGTCCAGATTTATTGCTCTGAGGTTGAGAGGTATGACAAATGTGTCAGGGCCATCACAGTAAGCCAGAGACATTTCAAATTGTGACATACTTGTTGCATCCCACTCCCCCATGTAGTGACTCTGGATGTGTCCAAGTAAGCCAAGGAGCAGTTATGCAGTGTAAGTGTACAGAGTATCCCACCATCCAAGGTAGACATGAGGACTACAGTGATAACTCCAAAAAACATATTTAAACTGATAAAAAGTAAAAGACACTAACAATTTTTATTTTTTGTCATAGACAGACTATACGCTAAGGATTTTGGGGGGGACTATAAAACCATCCTGGAGGTCAGGGAATGCCTATGGCAGGTACAATTGGATGCCAGTAGTGCCCCTGGCATTAATGACACCTTATCTCTAGCATGTATTCTGAAAGACAAGGCAACTTATATTTAATACACTGAATCAATAGAATATATATTTTTTCTTTTTTTTTGGTAATTGTACAAGGGTTACACCCATTGACTCTTTAACACATCTAATTTTACACATTATTTTTGTATGTATAATTGTGTCTGGTTAAGGTACATTAGAACTTGTTTTGGGGTTTTGCTATAATTTTGTATGAGGAAGGTTAGAGTTTGAAGGGTATACAAAGCAATTCAATAGACAATGTAAGTTACATTTTGAAGGCTTGAGAAGATGGATTTATTGCATTCTATTATTTTTGATTATATTGTCAATTGAAAGGTGTACTTAATGACTGTGATTAAACATGGAAAACTGACACTGAAGATGCCCTACCAGGGTGAAAGCGCTTAGTCAGTGGAATTTTACATTTTGTATTCTACATAAAGGTCTTGGTGATTTTACCTTGGCATCACCAGTGTTTTTTACAAGGACTACAGTGGCTTTTCATCTATCTTGCTTGATTTTGCAGAATGTTCTAGTTTCTGTCATATTTTTATACTGTTGATTTATGCTTCTTGTTATTCAGAAAATGCATGTTGTTGCTGTGCCTGTTGCTCTGTGTTTAAGTAGCAATGCTTTCATGACCATCAGGTAAGCTTGTCTGAGATTGTAAGATGCAAGTAAGCTTTAATAAGCATACTGTTAAAGAATTATCAACATTGAAAGCCTTTTTGTTGTTGCCATGCAGAGAATACTTACATAACTAGATAATGTATAAGCCTTGGGTACTGAAATGCATATGACAATATTTGTAATAAAGAACAGGATTACATTATTTTAAGAAGCTCGTTACATTTGTTGGAGACTTGCAGTCATCTTTGCAGGCTTTACCCATAAGCTAAACAGAATGCCAATCTATCATGTGTGGTCCATAACCTGTGCAGTAATCCTTTAAGCAATTTATCTTGAGCTTGTTTCTTGTTTGCTGTTCATTTTTACTTTGATCATGTTTTCCCAATGAAACAAGTAGATAGTTGTTGTCAGGCAGCAGGTCTTTTTTGGATAAGAAACATTTTTACAAGTGGGGGTATCACAAAGATTGGTACTTTCAGCATGTTACTTGGTACTTTTATAAAGCTGAATATAAATTATAATTAGAACTGCAGTGCAAGGAGAAGTGGTTTGAGTTGAGTCCTGCTTGTTTTTCTTATACTTGATTTTGACTGGCATTCCAGTAATGTATTTAAAAAGCAATCTATTTTTTGCATGCTTCACAACCTTTTTGTTTCCATCTAGATATTAAGTAAGCTGTCATGCAGTCAATGCATTGAAATATTTTTTTCTTCTACACTTCATTTTGTCTTGATTGGTCTCTCATAATGATGGTTTGGCACCCAGGGCAGCATATTTAATTAAAGTTCCAGTTTTTGTGGTTTTGAGCATAGCTCCTCCACTTTCTAGTTGGCTGCACCCCTTCCCATTGGCCCCATCCATTCAGCTGTCTCATGCAGCCCCCCCCCCTTTGATTTGAAGTCACCAGCTGCCACTGCCCAGCTCGATCTCTCTGTCTAGCCAATCGGTACAGGTTCTTTTCTCCCTCCTTAGTGTCCAACCTTTCATACAACTCACCATATGCCTTATCCTTAGCCTTCACCACCTCTCTCTTCACAATACGCCTCATCCCCTTGTACTCCTGTCTACTTTCTTCATCTCTGTCTGACAATTCCACTTCTTCTTTGCCAACCTCTTCATCTGAACACTTTCCTGTACTTCCTCATTCCACCAACATGACTCCTTGTCCTCCTTCCTCTGTCCAGATGACACACCAAGCACCTTTCTAGCTGTCCCCTTTACCACCTCTGCTGTGGCCGCCCAGCTATCTGGTAACTCTTTTTTCTCCAGCCAGTCCCTGTTTTAACTTTTCCCTGAAATCCACCTTACAGTTATCCTTTTTCAATTTCTACCATTTGATACTTGGCACTGCCCTCACTCTCTTCCTCTTCTTCCTGATCTCCAACGTCATCCTACAGACCACAATCCTATGCTACCTAACTATGCTTTCCTATGTCACCACTTTGCAGTCTCCAATCTCCTTCAGACTGGCACTCCTGCATAGGATATAATCCACCTGTGTGCATCTTCCTTCATTGCTGTACATCACCCTGTGCTCCTCCCTCTTCATAAAATATGTTTTCACCACAGCCATGTCTATTCTTTTTGCAAAATCCACTACCATCTGACCTTCTGCATTCCTCTCCTTAACACCATACCTGCCCATCACTTCCTCAACCCCTCTGTTCCCTTCACCAACATGCCCATTGAAATTCGCTCCAATCACCACTCTCTAACCCTTGGGTACACTCTCCATCACTTAATCCAACCTGCTCCAAAATGTTTCTTTCTCATTCATCGCACACCCAATTGCAGAGCATATGCACTAACAACATTCATCATCACACCATCAATTTCAAGCTTCATAAACATCACTCTATCTGTTCCTGTTTTCACCTCCAAAACACTCATGACATACTATTCCTTCAGGATAACCCTATGCCATTTCTCCTCCCATCCACACCATGGTAGAATAATTTGAACCCACTTCCGATACACCTGGCCTTACTCACCTTCCATCTGGTCTCTTGCATTCACAATCCTGCCACATAACCCTCCCCATTTATCAAGGCTTGGGATGAGCATGAAGAAATATACTGGCTTATGCATCCCGCAGTGGCTGGGTTTGACAATGCATAAACTACATACTGAAACTGATGCTGATGGAGTTTATAGTCATTTAGAAGAAAACCAAATCATTGCAATAGAACAAAAGGGTAACCAAAGAAAGTCATATGGAACAAAGGATCATTTGTTGTGAAATAAAGTCATAATGGAGAATTGTTAAAAAGGGGATGAATTCTAAGTATGATATGGATAGATTATAAAAATGTATTTGACAGTATCCCACATTCATGGATAAAGGAGCACTTACGGATGTATAAAATATACCCTGCATTGATCAACTACATTACAGTGACCATGAAACAGTGGCAAACCACTCTGCAGCTAAGCCACAATAAAGGACAAATTATTATCCCAGGAATAAAAATTTCAAAAGGAGATATTCCGTGGGGCTTCTTTGTCACTGCTGCTCTTTGTTTTGACCTTAACCCATTAAGCTCTTTACTTAACAGATTAGGTCATGGTTACAATATGGCTCTCAGAAAACAACCAAGTGTTAAGACTTATCTTCTTTTTGTGGATGACTTAGAACTGTATAGTTCATCAGATGAGGAACTGAAAGTACAAATGCACACAGTTAAAACTTTTTCAGATGATATAAGAATCTCATTTGGACTTTATAAATGTGCAAAAACAACATTTAAGATAGGAAAGCTGCAGCACCAAAAAATATTAGTCAGGGACAAGAATGTGATATAAAAGAACGTGAGCAGGATGGAGTGTATAAACATTTGGGAACTGATGAAGTGTTGACAATAAAACATGAACAAATGGGAACAAAACTCAGTAAAGAATATTTTAGAAGACTAAAATTAATATTGAATACAGCCCTGACATCTAGAAACAAAGTCCAAGCTATAAACCAACTTGCTCCTCCTGTTCTAACTTACAGTTTTGGGTTGATTGACTGTCCCCAAAAGGTATTGGACCAATTAGACAGGAATGCTTTGCACTTATCAAATGATATATAAAACTCAGTGTATACCAAGATTATATATTCCTCATTTTGAAGGAGGGATGGGCCTCCTTGAAACTGATTACACGTGTAGATCTGCAATTATAAGACTACGTACATATCTGCTGACTTCACCAGATCCAAACAAAGTAAAAGTTTTAAAGTATGAAGAGAACAAATCTAAGATGATTTCCCTGCTCAGTTAATGGAAATCAGAATTAAAGTAGACAAAATCAAGCAGCCACTGAATGTGCCAAAAAAACAAAAGAATATGAGAGGAAGAATCAGATAAGAAAGCAAGAAATGTGGAAAAGGCATAAATATAGTTGCAAGTAAAGAAAACTCGAACAACATCATGTTGATCAGAATCTGACACAGGAATGGTAAAGAAGAGGTGAATTTAAACCAAAAGATAAAAGGTTAGTACTGGATCCCAGGATACTGGACTACATACACATTGGTTTATAAAGTCCATTGCACATGTGGGAGAAACAGACAAATGCCGGTTTTGTAAAACAGAACTGGAAACCGTCCCATATCTTTTTGCTGGTTGTGATACACTTATGGCAGAGGCCCTGTATACTAAAAGACATAATAATGTGGCAAGGATGTTTCAATGGGGATTGTATAAACATTACAATACTGAAGGAGCTGAGAAGCATTGGAAATGTGAGCCACAAAGCATTATAGAGAATGACAAAGTTTATATCACATGGGATCACCTATTACCATCAGTTCAAAAATTAGATACCAGAAAATCAGATATAGTAGTTCACGAAAAGAAGACAACAGTAACATTGATCATTACAAGGCATGTAAATGAGAAACAATATTAAATAGTGTAAGTCTTTCTTTCTGATAAACAAGGTACCCTTAGCAGTTCAGTGGTTTACATGTTACTAGAAGACAATTTGGCTTGGAGAAAGTGTGTACTGAAAGCATTCAGGTGTTGTCTCAACTGAGAGAGTTATATATATATAAAAAATTAAATTGCATTTACTAATAGCACAGGCCGTACCATGTGTCTTAGCATGACTAACCTTTCTTTTTTGGTTAATTTTAGTCTGTCTGTAGCTATCAACTTAGAACTTATGTTCTTATTAGGAAGCAAAAACTTCAATATTTGAAGATGTACATAGTTTTGGGTGTTATTGTAAAGTTCGTAGGTTTTAGGAATGTTTTTGGGGGGGTTGTTTGTTCTGTTTGAGAGCTTTCAAAAAGCAAAAAGTTATGTAAGATGTGACATAGGTGCAAATGGATATGACATGAAACAAATGTATAAAAGACCAAACTGCCGGACAGTATATACATGTAACAAAAAAGATGGAACTAAACATTTAGCAAAACAGCAGTTATATATAAAAGGTGGTAATAATAACTATATAAGAACATGATGCTTTCTGTAATGTATTTCAATCTAAATGGTCTTACAGATAAAAATAAAAAAGAAAGAGTAGTGAACTATATTAAAAAATGCAGAGTGTAAAATAGCTATGCCACAGGAGACATACCTGGAAAGAGCTGAACATGTGAATTTGATAAAGAAAGGTTTTCAGGATGGTTACTCAGCGGAATATCTGGGGCAAAGGAAAAGAGGAGTACTTGTATTAATTACAAGAGGAGCTCCAGTAGTGATAGAAGAGGGAAACAAAGATTATACTGGAAGATACGTAGTACTAAAGGGCTACTGGGTAGGGAGGAGGGTTACACTGGCATGCATTTACATCCCCCCTAAAACTGCTATAATGGAGCTTAAGAAACTTTCAGGAGAAATAATCAATTTTAGCAAGAATATCACTTATAGGTGGAGACCAGAATTTGGTTTGCAACAGTGAGGATGTGTCTGGGGGGCCTAGAAGGGGTAATATAACAAGGGAGGGTAGATTTTTGAAGAAATGTATGAATATGTTTGGCATGGAAGATGTGAATTCAGTACTAGGATTTCGGAGTGAATTTACATTTTACTGACCGAGATACAAAAACTGGGCTAGGCTAGATAGATTTTATATCTCACAGGAACATGTGCATTTAATTGAAGGTCTTGGAAAGGTACCCAATAACTATTTCAGATCATGCACCAATAATAACTAAAATAAAAACACAAGGTAATGACATGAAAATGAGACTACAATTGCAGAAGATGGGATATCAGAATTCAACGTTATCTTGGGAATTTACAATATTACACATGCCTTCAAATAATATACCTAGATCCCAGGTGATTGTACTTATTAATATTTTCTTATTGATGAAGCTCTGTATAGCTACAAATTGGTTGAACCCAACGCAAACGTCTTGGGAGAATTTCAGGATCTTAGCGATAAGACATATATTAGCTCATAAACATGTTATCAGTAACCAAAATAAACGTCCAAATAACCTAAAGATCTGGGAACAAATTTTTAACATTTCATTAGTGTAAACTAGTGAAATCAGGATATCTCACTATTACTTTACTTTAAACCAGAAAGTAATACTTTCAGAACAACCTTAAAAATTGTATGGAAATATATTTAGATGGGAACTATGTGGATATCTTACTCAAATGGTGAAAGCATTTATGTAAATATTGTATATTGTATTTTAATTTCTGTTAGATAGTGTGCAGAAATTATTTCTGTTTTTTTTTTTCTCTTTTCTGTTTAAATCTGTATGAAGAAGTTAAAAATAATAAAGATTTATTATTGAAAAAAAAAGAAATGAAAATGAGACACTGGCGCTTCCCCACCCACTGGTTGAGAAGAGAGGAATTTAAGAAATGGGTTGTGGACTTATTTCAGTAGCTACTAGAGAAGACAGATTTGTCTTCTGAAAACATAGCTAAGGAGTGGGATAAATTTAAAAAGGAGTTTAAAACTAGGTTGGAAATAAAAGAAAGAGAGATATGCTTAAACAGTAACAAGAATTATTTAGAGGGATTGACAAATGTCAAAGTATTGCAAAATTGGGGAAATTTCTCTGAACAAGAAGAGGAGCAACTGCAGAATGCTAAACAGAAAATAAAGGATTACCTCAATAATATGCATGAGTTTAGAAATATTGCTGTTAAGCAACTGTTTTTTGATAATAATTCCAGAGCACAAAAACTCTAAGCACAACTCAGGCAACAAAAAACGGAAAGAGCAGGCCTCAAGCTTTGGGAGCCTATAACAAGGAAGATAAGAGACCCTGTAGAAGTATTAGAAATAGTTTGGAAATTTTATGAACATCCGTATAAAGCAGAGAAATATGGAAATCAAGAAAAGGTACAAATGGAAATGTTTATGGAAGAATTAAATATGCCAAAGTTAGAGGTAATGGAGGCTCAATTACTAACAGCTAGGATAGGAAGGGATGAGATAAAAAATGGCTATGTATAACCAATCTACAGGAAAGTCCCAGGAAGAGGTGATATTCCTGTGGAAGTTTGGAAGTTTGGAGGGAAAAATTATAAAGATCTGGAAGGTTTTGTTTAACAGTATTTTAAGAAGAAGAGAAGTTCCAGCAACCTGGAAGAAGGTGGTGGTAATGGTAATAACTAAAGAGGGTAAAGATCCATCGGATACAGCTTCATACAGGCCCATTTCATTACTAAACCATGATTATAACGTGTTTATGTCTATAATGGCTATAAGAATGGCAAAAGTGATACCAAAATTGATAGATATGTATCAGTGCGGTTTTGAGGAGGGGAGGCAAACATTTGACAATATTAACAGAACATTGATGATCCAGAGGGAAGTAGAATGTAAGAAAGTACCACTTTTATTGGTGGGTCTTGATGCAGAGAAGGCATTTGACAGAATAGAGTGGGACTTCGTGAGCAGGGCAATGGAAGAATTTGCTTTCCCTGATACAATTATAAGGTTGATTAGAAGAATATATGAGGGATCAGAGGCATAAATTAAAGTGGGTGGGGTCCTCTCCAATAATTTCTGCTTGGGTAGAGGAACCAGGCAGGTTCTCCACTTTCCGTTTTGTTGTTTGCATTATATTTAGAACCACTGGCAAAGAAAAGAAGGTACTCAAAAATTCAAGGATATAATTGGTATGGTAGTCGTGAAAAGCTGGCTCTGTTTGCAGATGATATTATTCTATACATGACAAAACAAGAAAGGGGCATTGCAGTGTTGTGGAACATTTTAAGACAGTTTAAAATCTTCTCAGGATACAAAATGAATGAAGATAAAACAAAGGCAGTAGCAGTAAATTAAGTACCCACACACGAATTGGTCCAACAATATCCATATTTATGGGGACTTGATAAAATGAAGTATTTAGGAGTATGGATTAGAAATGACTCTGTGGTGGCAGCTAAGGATATGTGGGAAGAGACTAAACAGAAGATAATACAAAAATTGGGAAACTGGACGTTTTGTTATATGGATATGGATACTAAGATACAAGCCATTAAAATGTTTTAGTCCCTTTAGTCTTATACATAGGTCAGGCATACTTTTATCAACCGGAGAAGAAATTGTAGACTGCAATTAAAAAAGAGCTGAAGGATTTTATCTGAGAGGGGAAGACAGCAAGGGTCAAGTGGGATAAGGTGATTCAACCAATAGAACATGGTGGACTAGGATTACCTAATTTGAGGGGGTATTTTAGAGCAACACAGTTAAGGCTTTTATGCATAGCACAGGCAGAGAAAACTATAATTAAAGGTGGAAAGGGATGATGATGACACAGAGAGGAAGCTCAAGAAATAAGGAGAGATTGGGATTTTGGATGCAGACTCTTAAGGAGAACCACCCAAATCATACAGAATATTATATTCATAAAATAGCAGGGAGTATTCTAAGAACCAAACCAGCACGAGAATGGAGAAAAGAGATTTTGCCGATAGGGTTGATTGTGGTCAGGGATACAAATAATAACAATAGTGGGTGGAATTTATTGGAGAAAATTGGCAAAGGAACCAAGGTATTGGGAACAAATAACTAGAAAGGGAAAGGTAATAGAATGGGAAGAGGCCAAAAATTTATTTGGACTGATGATTAGAGATTGCCTTCCCTATCAAGGATTGATGTCAGAGTATAGGCAAAGGGAGAGAAATCGGGGGCTCCTAAATGAAAGACCAGCACTGGTAGGGTTTTTAATAGAATCTAGAACAGAAGCTGCTATTAAAAAAGGAATAATTAGTAAAGCGTATAAAATACTGCATGATAATTACAGAATCAATCAGAGGAGCTTAGAAAGGATTGGGAAGCAAGACTGGATAAGCAATTCACAAAGAGACAATGGGGGATATATGTATATCTCCTAAATATGCAACAAAGTCTAGAAGATTTAGGATCTTTGCCTGGAAGTGGTATTTTTATACCTCAAGTAGACTCCAAAGAATTTTTCCTCAGGTGGATAACAATTGCTGGAGGTATGATGGGCAAGAAAGAGATAGCTGGGAACATAATTTTTTGAGGTGTGATGAGCTAGCAGACTTTTAGGATTCCCCTGCAGGCTACTGTGTCGGAGATGCTGGGTGGGCAGTTTGGACTTACTAGGGAGATGATTTTTTTGAGTTATGCTACAGAATTGGAATTGTCTAGACATAGTAAAGCCTTGCTGAGTCTAATTATGGTGGCTGCCAAAAAAGCAATTACTAGAAAATGGAAATCAAAATCTAGAACAACTTTACTAGAAGAAGTGAATATAGTAACTGAGATAAAACAACTGGAAATGGGTTTAGAAACCGGAAAGAGCAAACTACATAAAAAAATGAGAATTGTGGGAAAAGTATATGCAGAGCAGGAATCAGGTTTAAGTGGCAGGATTTGAATGAACTATATAATGCTTAACTGCTGATGATTAGAATGTTTATAAGTGATTAGTAATGTTTGCAACTACAGTTCTTTCAGTGGTGTCTGTGATGTAAACTGTTTACAACTAAAGTGATTTCATTTTGTATGTTTTTCATTTATATAAATGTAAGATTGCCTTTGTCACATGTGGAAATTTAATAAAGATGTTGGAAAAAATACGGTAACATTGATCATTGAAATTGCTACACTCGGTGATTACTGTCTTACATACAGAGAGACATAAAGTCATAAAATACCAGGATTTGCAGGTGGAAATGTGGAAGAAGAATACCCATACAGTTTCTGTAGTAGTAGTACAAGTAATGGGTTTCATAAAAAAGAATTTACAGTCTTATTTAGATATGTTACTGGTACATATAACTCTGTATGAACTGCAGAAGGAGTCAATTCTGGGCACCTGTGACATCATTTTTAAATTACTGCCCCTGCCCTTCGGATGTACTGCTGCAGACTGCTTGTAGGCTTGCCGCTCACTTGTGCATATTAATCGTGGGTGCTCCACCCAACTCTACAATACAGTGCACAGATCAGCCTTCCTCTGCAAAGGACGTGCACCAGAAATATCCAGACCATATTTTGCTCCATCTACCATCTCTCTGCTGAGAGTATATTGAGTGTATGTTAATTACTTTTACCAGGAATTCTCCACATATCATTGAGTTGCCTAGGTTTTTCTGCGGTGCTCACACTAGCAGTTTAAAGCAGTCTCCTACCCCCTGCTCTCCCCACCCGTAGCCTTTTTTTCCTCCCTCTTTAACTGTACTTTTTTCAACATAACTGTACACAGTTACGCCATAGATGGCAGCATACTCCACTCTTAATTTCTAGCAATTTACTGTATACTACCACCCTGCATCCTGCTGTTCTCATTGAATCTGTATTTCTCAGGGAGTTTATCCTTCCTATCTGTAGTTGCCCTGTCATTGTTAGCCACAACCTCTCAAAACCCAACCCCTAAATTATACTTGATATAAGACTCACCTGTGCTTGCCAGCAGCTTTGTGTACTTAACAGGGGCTGTTCTTCAGTGATAGTTTTTGTTGGGTTCTCTTCTCACTCATTTCTCCTTCTCGGCTCTGCCACACCAGTGATTCCCTCCTCTTTAACAGAAAGCTCCTGGTCACCTCTAATACAGTACCCATCCCTCAAAACTTGCATCCCATATTCTCTCCTCCCTCCAACTCCAACTCCAACTCTGGGATTATAAACAACTTCTATTCCTCCTTCTTGAACTAATCTCTGTCTTCCTTTCTGGAGACATACACCCAAACCCTGGACCCTCTGCCATTCAAAATAAAAACTCAATCACAACACCTTCACCCCCCTCTCCACAAGTGTCTCCTCTACACTACTATTAATGCCCAAAGCCTTTGCAATAAATTACCCAGCTTCCATGCTTAGCTGTCCCATAACCATCCTGACATTCTTTCAATCTCTGAAACATGGCTGAAACCTCACCTGAAAGACAGGTCAGGGCAGCTATAACTATGTTTTTATGGTTATTTATTTTTAGGAGGGCCAGCATTATTTCAGCTGTAGTGAACTGAGGTATAGGGTTGGTGTAAGGTGTTACTGTTAGAGAGGAGGAAAAAATTAGGGCTACTCCACCTCCTTTCTTATGTGTTCTGTCATTTCTTATGATTCTATAGTTGGGGGGGGGGGGTGATTTCATATTTATCATTATCTAAAGGGATCTCTATTAGTAACCCTTCAATCCATAATCAATCACCCCCCCCCCAACTATAGAATCATAAGAAATGATAGAACACATAAGAAAGGGGGTGGAGTAGCCCTACTTTTTTCCTCCTCTCTAACAGTAACACCTTACACCAACCCTATACCTCAGTTCACTACAGCCGAAATAACGCTGGCCCTCCCAAAAATAAATAACCATAAAAACATAGTTATAGCTGCCCTATGTATTCCACCTGGGAACAACATCCCCATCCTTGGAGATATTCTCTCTTAGTTCTCTTCTAATATAACAATTATCCCAGGAGACGTTAACATCAACTGGACTTCTATTCAGTCAGCCAATGCCTCTCAAAATATAAACCTTTACAATTTCTCTCAATTAACTCTCCTACTAGACCCAACAAAGAAAAGATAACTCTTCAGGCAGTATTCTGGACTGGATATTAGTTTCTCATCCCAACAATATCTCTGATAGTGGCACCTTGCCTGATTCCCTTAGTGATCCCCTCCCCACCTTCATACGCTGCTCACCTTCCTCTCTACACCTACAACATAATTATATCTTAACCCATATCCTCACAAACGTTAACCCTCAATCCTTCGCTGACTGCTTGAAACAGATAAACAGGGACCCTCTGAAAACTCTTCCTTTTGACAACTCTGTTACTTTAATATTTCATTCATCAACCTACTAATCAACTTTGCTCCTCCTAGAACTAAAAGAGTAAAATCCAGAACTGTCCCCTGGCTTTCCAAAGGAACAATAACCCTCATGCATACCCGTGACAAATCATGGAAACTCTACCAAAAATGCAAAACACCTAACCTCCTTACTGAATTCAAACAACTTCGTAATAGAGTTAAAAAACAAATAACATCCGACCGCAAATCCTACTACTCTAAGCTTCAAAATAATCACAAATCCAACCCCAAGAAATTTTGGAGTAGTATCTCTGGCAGAACAGACAACCCTTTTCCAGACCCGAATGCCCCAGATCATATCATAGCCTCTAAATTTAACTCCTTCTTCATAGACTGTATTGCCAAGTTCACCACATCTTTCCCTAACAACTCTTTAGCTCCTTCCACATCTCTCACCTACAACTCTTCTTCCTCTGCCAACAATGCTAGCAACCCTCCTCCCTTCACCCTTAAACCCATTCCTGTCAACACTTAAAACCCTGCTCTAATGCCCCTAACTACTTACCATCTACCTTCCTCAAGTTAGCTGCTGACAGCATAGCTCTCCCTATCTGCATCCTAATTAATTGTTCCATTCAAGAATCCTATGTACCCCTCCTCTGGAAAAAAACCCTTTATCATTCCCTTACACAAAGGAGGCAATAACACTGACATCTCCGATTTCTGCCCCATAGCCATTCTCTCTCTTATCTCTTTGGGAAATATTTGGGAAGCTTTGGATAATGGTTTACAAACAGATGTAATAGACTTAGACATGGCTAGAGCTTTTGATACTGGATAGCACAGAGATATACTGAAATTAATGATAAATAAGTATTTGTTAACAACTTGAGACAGCCGACTGGAATCAAGTGTCCCTTTCCAGGAGCAACCCAGGAGTGCTGTTTAGTGAAGTGACTTGTTCAGAGTTACACAGCTGACCAATGGAGGAAGAGGGAACTAACCCTGCAGTGCAGATAGAGCTCATTAATGGCTTATAGCTTCACACATCTAAATACTAGGCTGATACTGATACTACAATACTACGATACTCGTATCATCCAACGCAGTGCATTTCATACCCATATGCCTGCAAAATGCAAGCTGAATTAAAAGTATATTCAGAGTTAAAGTATTAATATTAAACTTGCATACTTCATGCTGTCTAGTTTATTCAACAGTCAACAAAACAAGGAATGCAAGTATCATATTCAAAGAACATGCCTCTTATAGTGATGCTTTGGTTTACTAAAATTGATTCTTTCTTTTATCCCCTAATTTCTGGGAGTTAAATGAGCCAAGTATTTATACACACACACACACACACACACACACACACACACACACACACACACACACACACACACACACACACACACATTCACATACATACACGCATATCTCTACCTCTGTATCACCAAGAAATATCTCTCAGCTCTTTGATTTGGCAACAGATATCTCTCCCTCCAATCTCAGCAGTAAATATGGTGTTTGCTACTCCGATCTAGCAGCAAGCATCTCTCTCTCTCTCTCTGATCTCAGCAGCAACTTAATTTGCAACTTGGCTTGATAGTAGCAAAACAAAAGCCAGGGTACCTTTTTGGCTGGGCTTGTATAAGCCCCAGGGCCGATAGCCTAGTACCCACCTATGAACCTATGGAAGCAAGTGCTGTAGAAAAGACCATAAACTGTAAGAATACAGCACAGACAGCCCAACGAATTACAGCACACTGGTTTATTCAGAGACAGCACTCCACAAAGTGAAACATAAACGCTTATATCCACAAGTACGTTTTCATCTATGCAGACTTCCTCAGATGCATAGATGAATGTGTCTCACAAGCAGCAGTTTAAATACTTCTAAATAAATAAATAAATGATGCCCCTCCAATCACAGTGCAACTAATTAAAATATCAAATTGTGATAGAATAAAATGTGACAGGATAACATGTATCACATAAAAATCATTTAATATATAAATAAATAAAAATTTAAAACATTTAAAACAGAAAACTTTGTACTTAAAATAATGAATACTATTCTGTGTGTATGTAAATATATATATATAATGAAAACAGTCACTAAGGTCTTTTTACAATGGTAAATCACTCCCTAGTGGTCATTTTGAGAAATTCCTTACAACAGTAAAAGGCTTTACCTTGATTAAAATATTTTTTTATATTCTAATGAGTGATTTACTAAAATGATGTTGTTATTACCTGGCAGGAAGTAATTTTAAAACTGGAGCTAAAGAAATAACTTCATTTAATCCTGGGTGCTTGTTAGCTAGGGTCCTAATGTAAAAGATTATGTTGAGCGTACTGGTACAAAAAGGACGACTAGTAGAACTAATGGTACCTTTAAGTCTGGAACTTGTCCGCAGTGTAGATACATTGTTAACAGGGAAACACTGTTTTTAACAGCTAGGGAATTTTATTTTTCCAGTAATGTACGTAGTTCGTGTGACTCTTATGGCCTGGTATATATTGCCTTGTGCAGTCAATGTACTGCCTTCTTCACAGGGAAAACTGAGAGAAAATTAAAGAGAAGAATGTACGAACATATGAACGACATTCATACTAACAACACTAGAAGTGTTCTTTACAAACATACACTCACCTGTGTAGGAGCTACCTTTTCATTTTTTGTGGTGGAGGAAATAGCCAAGGGCCTGAGAGGAGGAACCTGGATCGAGTACAGGGAAGTATTCTGGCAGATATTATTGGAAGCTAACAGGCACCCAGGATTAAATTAAGTTATCTCTTTAGCACCAGTTTTAAAATTACGTGCTGCCAGGTTATAACAACATCATTTTAGTAAATCACTCATGAGAATATAAAAATATATTTTAATCAAGGTACAGCCTTTTACTGTTGTAAGGAATTTCTCAAAATGACCACTAGAGGGTGATTTATCATTGTAAAAAGACCGTTGTGACTGTTTCCATTATATATATTTTTTTACATACACACAGAATTTTATTCATTAAGTACAAAATTTTGTGTTGTAAATGTTTAAAATTTTTATTTATTTATATATTACATGATTTTTATGTGATACATTTTATCCTGTCACATTTTATACTGTCACAATTTGATATTTTAATTAGTTGCACTGTGATTGGAGGGGCATCATTTATTTATTTATTTAGAAGTATTTAAACTGCTGCTTGTGAGACACATTCATCTATGCATCTGAGGAAGTCTGCATAAATGAAAACGTACTTGTGGATATAAGTGTTTTATGTTTCACTTTGTGGAGTGCTGTCTCTGAATAAACCAGTGTGCTGTAATTTGTTGTGCTGTCTGTGCTGTATTCTTACAGTTGATAATAGCAAATATCTCAGCAGCAACATCATATGGCAGGAAATAGCACACATCTGTTTGTCACAAAAAAGTCCTTGTTTCTGGCTCAATATTACATGACAGCAAATCTGTCTCCCTCTTAATAAAGACCGCACTTCGGTAGTTTGCACTCCGGGAAATGTCTTTGAAGTCTCTTATTGGCTTACTGAGAGAGACTAGAATTATTACACACAGACCAATGGAGGCTGGAGCTATCATACAACGTGCAGTGGAGTGGGTAGTCAGAAATCTGGCCTTGTCACACACAGAGCAGTGGAACACGCAATCAGCATTTCTGTTTTTATTTATTTTATTTTTTTATGGCCAGGCCAAGCCCCTCAGCCAGCACCGGGTGCTGGATACAGCCCTGGTTAGATTAGAGAGGATACAAAGATGTTATACCAAATAAATGAAAGAAGTTAGAGCTCAGAGTTATGATAAATTGGAGATATTATCTTTGCTTTCCATTTCATATAGGCTTGTAAGAAGTGGTTTGATTATTATATATGAATGTTTGCATGATGAATTGTATGGATCTGGCTGAGGGGCTTGGCCTGGCAATAAAAAAATAAAATAAATAAAAACAGAAATGCTGATTGTGTGTTCCACTGCTCTGTGTGTGACAAGGCCAGATTTCTGACTACCCACTCCACTGCACGTTGTATGATAGCTCCAGCCTCCATTGGTCTGTGTGTAATAATTCTAGTCTCTCTCAGTAAACCAATAAGAGACTTCAAAGACATTTCCCGGAGTACAAACTACAGAAGTGCGGTCTTTATCACGAGGGAGACAGATTTGCTTTCATGTAATATTGAGCTAGAATTAATATTTTAGGACATAAATATGAGACAAGAAATAGTAATTTGTCTGTTGAAATTAATTCAATGACATTTACTGGACACGTTATGTTTTTTCATAATACAGCTGGATTATGGTTCATAGACAAATTCTAGGCTATCAGGCTGCAGGCTATTTCAAGTCTAGCCAATAATCAGAGGTCAGAATCAAACCTTGTATTTCTGAGATATAGACCTTAACAATTATGCCACCCCTCACCTTACCTTACAGAATTAGACATGTAGAATCATTTACCTCTTTTAAAACTTTGATGGATTAGTGTTCTGGGGGATAATTATATGACTCAACTTTTAGGGGAAGTGAACTCTTTGAAGGTCTTTCGATGCTTTGAGTTTGCAAGGCTGACCATTGAACATTGAACAGCATGGCACCAGCAGTTAAATCAGGAGAAAACAATTCCTTTACTCACTATAAGGAATTATCCTTGCTACATTTGGTAGTAAGAGGTGAAATCACAACTTGAGAGTTGGTGGCTGAAGTCCCATTTGCTTGTTTAATCTACCAAATGTGGTATTTAGAGAAATACTACACAGTTCACTTGAAAATAATTAGTTTATTGTCCAAACAAAAAAGGTTATGCTGTCTTCACCAAGGAGAAGGGTATGTATGATAACACAACAGGTACAGTCAGAGCAAGCAAAAAGTTCAATGTTTCAGGAGTGAAAGACAAATGTTCAGCTCCAGTGACAACAAGCAAACCAGGCCTGTGTTGATATTCCAAATACACCAATAGGTTACAGACAAATAATGAAAAACATTCTTTTACAAACAGCCCTTGCTTAGAGTAAGTCAGTGTCTCTGTTACCAGGACGTCCACCTGTTTTGTGGCCTCTCCATTTAGATTCCCGTCTGAGAACTAAATGTTCTGGCCTCAGTTTGTCCCTCCTTCGCACAGATACACTTCCAACTCCTTTGGATCTTGATTCCAATTGCTTCTGCTGTACTGCTCTTAGCCTGATCTTAAAAAGGCATATGTGCACACCTCAAACCAATTATCTTGTCTGCAGGTAGTTCTTGTTAAAGGGACCACTCCTTCTCTTAAATTAACCTGCAGTTTCTTTTCATAAAAATCCTATGACATATCCACTGCTCAATATAACACTGACTTCCATTAAAACATTAAATTATGTCTGTTTCCCATCTTTCTTAGGCGTTTGTATATGTGGAACAACCATGCTATGTTACAATGTTTAAGAACATTTTCCATTTTTTTCAGTTAAATAGTTTTAAATCTTGGCTTCTACGGTTATTAAGTTGTTCTGGGTCAAATGGATGTTTCAATTTACAAGAATGGGTGTGTATAATACAATAAATATTTCATGGAGATGTTCAAAATTGAGAACTCGTTCAGGATTAAAGGTTGCATAATGGTGCTGGACAAGAGATCAATTTTTATTACATGGAATATTAATGGGTCAATTAATCTAATAAAAAATAACAGAGTGTTCAGATACCTAAGAAGGCGTGAAGCTTGGGTAGCTATATTACAAGTGACACACTGAGATGAGCGGGACCATAATGCCTTGATAAGTGGTTACTGGTGCTTGCGCAATGAGAAGGAGGTTGATATTGTTACTTTTAAGCAAGTGCCCCTTAATGTTGGATGATTTGTTATTCAATGTTAATCGTTGTTATATGAGGGCAAAAGGGTATATGTGGGTAACTTTCATTATTATATATAGTGCTTGATTGCTGCCAAAAAGAATTTAGTGGCATGATGAAGGAGGTGTTTCCTTATTAAGAATTTTTTTCTGTCTATACAGGAGATTGGAATACAATAATGAGTATTGCAGAATTCAGGTGTGGACCTAGGGTTTATTATATGCCCTTTATGGATATGTTGGAACTTATCTTAGAATGATGGGGTCTCATATGTGATGCTAATATTCAGTTAGAATCTTCCCAGTATCGATATTATGAATGCCCAGCATTGATATTATTATACTAGATACAGACATCATTTATTAAGAAAATGTATGTCATCATTGAATATAATACTTAGTGAAGTGATGTTACATCTAATAGTAATTTAAATCATGCACCCTTGCTGTATTCCTTTTGTACATTGGTCCTCTCTATGTCGTATTTAAAGCAAGAGACTTTTCTTTAAAGCTATAAGGACTTAAAGAGTAACAGCAGACCTTGATAGTAAACTGTAACCAATTTAAGGTGAAGCTTACAATTGAACTGGGAGGTTATATTGATCAGGAAAAAAGTGTACAGAATCTGAAAACTAAGAGGGATTGTCTGGTAGATGCTCAAAGCTAAGTATGAACTTAAAATAGCAATTAAAACTAAAAATAACTAACATTTTTCTTTAGTTATGTCATGAAGTTAAGATCTAACACCAAGCATTTTTGTGAAAGCATTTTTAAATTGTTTTTAGAGCATTTTTACCAGAGCATGGTTTCATCACTACCTACTGTGTTTGTGCATTAGCTGTAGTTATCTCAGGCATAACATCCATAGCTCTCAACCACTTAGCGCAAAAAATCTAGACAAAGCCAAAACTAATGGCGGGACAAAGCTACTCAACTAGGGACACATTTTAAATATTGTTTTTAAAACCTTAAGTTGCTAGAATAAATGGTCTTGTGTTACCATGCATTTTCTGATGGATACGAAATCGGAAACCTCAAATGACTGTCATTATTTAGAAAATTCAGTCAACCCAGATTTACCACAAAAATCCAGAAAATTACAAATTTTATGAGGAACAGACCAAAAATATTGGGCAAAAATCTGGACATTCTGCGAAAACTTGGGTACATTTTAGAGGTATGATAACACCCAGCAATGTTTGAAGCCAGTCAACAATAATTCTACATACTACAACCCCCCAAAAATAATTATTAACTTAGCTTTAAATTTTGTGCAAATTTTACTCCACCCACAGTTATAGCTATTCCAAAGGTTCCACAATCCCAGCCACCTCCTTTAATTACTGTGGAACTAGTCCTCTCAATGCTCCCCAAATCTAAGAATATCTCATCCATGGGCCCTGATAATATACCAGGCTGCCTGATAATCAGTGTAAAATATGGCTTATCTGAACCCCTACATAACCTCTTTATCTTAAGTCTCTCCACTGGTTACATTCCTTAAGCCAGGAAAACAGTTATTGTAATGCCATTATGTTCTGGCCCAGAAATTATAGTTAATGGCCGTTTGGGCATAATCAGAATCCCTGTAATCACAACTATGCAGGTAAAAGCTGCACTCTCTAAAGCCAAAAACACAGCACCCATGGGACCAGGCAACATCCCAGACTGCGTTTTACAAGAACTTCGGAATGAACTGGCTCCCCACCTAAACCCCATGTTCAATCATAGCCTCACATCAGGCTTTGTGCCCACTAAATGGTGCACAACTACAGTTATCCCACTCCACAAAGGGGGAGCCACCACTGATCATGGGAACTATCGCCCTATTAGCCTGATGAGCCTGGTCTGCAAGGCCATGGAACGTATCATCACGGAACTCATAAACAAAGACATTGGTAACTTCCAAACTCTGGACCCCACCCAGTTCGGGTTTGTGAAAGGCAGATCATGCCTCCTGAACCTGATTGACTTCTTTGAGGCAGTCACGAAAGCCGTAGACGAGGGTAAGGTGGTTCACACAGCCTATCTTGACCTCGCCAAGGCTTTCAACACCATCTCTCATTCTGGGATTATAGCTAAACTGAGTAACCTAGGTATAAATCCTTATTTCACGAGATGGGTTGCCAACTGGCTCACTGGCAGAATCCACACTGTAAAAATTGCAGACTCCAAATCTGACTTCAAACCAGTGACAAGTGGAGTACCACAGGGTTCAGTCCTTGGACCTCTCCTGTTTGGTATCTACTTCTCTGAAGTACAGGCTAACACAGAAGGCCTCTGGCTAATGAAGTTCGCAGATGACTGCAAACTAGGAACCATAGTAAGTCCCTAAATGATGTGGACATGCTACAGAAGCGTCTCACTGAGACAGATGCCTGGTGTCAGAGCCATGGCCTCAAGCTCTGTGCCAAAAAAGTGTATTGTCATCCCCTTTGGTAAAAACTCTGTACCCATGAACTACCACATAGGCAACATTCTACTTAACACTGAATGTGTGATAAGAGACCTTGGGACCCAGGTGGACAGAAGTCTCTCCTTTGATAATCACATTGCCACAGTAGTCAGGAAGTCCTTCTACATGGCACACCTTATCACAAAAGGGTTCTCATCCAAGGAAAAAGAAGTCTTTGTTCCCCTCTACTCGACACTCATTAGACCCATTATAGAGTACAATGCCCCTTTTGGAATGTAACTCACAAGACATCAGCAGCAGCTGGAAAGGCCGCAGTAGTACCTCACAAAGAGGATTACTGGCCTCAAACAGATGCCCTCACTGACCATCTCAAAAAACTCCAGCTTTACTCTGGAGCATATCGCCTACTCCTAGGTGATCTCTGCCTAACATATAAAGCTATGTCAAACCCAGAGCTGTTGGACGTGCTACACCTAAAGAAATACCAATCTCTCCGAACTACACTCTCTAGGGATCTAAACCTTGTCACCACAATAAACAGGACATGCTGGAGGGATAGATTCCTGTCCCAGAGATTTCCCATACTCTGGATCAAGCTACCCATCTATGTCAAGCAAAGTTCCTCATTAGCACTCTTCAAGAAAAATCTTGATGAGTGGATGGGAAATAGGAAATACACCCCAGGGATCACTTCTGTGGCTCTGCTCGACAGTGGCATAGGAAAATAACTTTCTTGGGTGGCATAAGTCAGGGAACCTTGCTGGCTAGGCTTACTTAGGCCCTTGGGCCAATAGCCTAGTACCTACCTATGAACAAGGGTGGTCCAAACATGGACCCTGGTAATTATAGCCCCATTTGTCTCACTATTTTCATATATATAGCTAAGGAACATATTATCTCAGACCTCATTAAACTGGACATTGAAAATATCTTAACCCCAACCCTCAGTAATTTTGGCTTTGTCAAAGAAAGGTTCTGCTTCTTTAATCGCATTAATTTCTTTTAAAAAGTAACTGAAGCAGCAGATAGTGGCTATATAGTACAAATACCATATCTAGACCTGCCTTTGGCACCATTCCAAAGGCACACTGTTTCAACAGACATATAAATCTGAATATAAATCTTTATGTTGTGCTGTAAATAGCTAACTGGTTGTCTGAAAATACCCATGCAGTTAGATCCACAGGTGCCACTTCTAAAAACAAAAAAAGTTACCAGAAGTGTACCACAGAGCTCAGTGCTGGTCTCTCTGCTATTTGGCATTTATTTCTCAGACCTTCAGGCTAATGCTCCTGGCCTATGGTTCACTAAGTTTGCAGATAGGTTCATAGATTATTACTAGCCTAACTGCCCTTGTGGGTCATTTTAAGCCTAGCCTACTACCCCATGTGAGAATCAAACCCTGCACCTTGTGTTTGCAAGGTAAACAACTTAACCATTATGCCAATCTCCCACCCTCATGATGTCCATAAACTGGGTGTTTTTGTTGATCTTGCACTGACTCACAACTGATCCAGCATGGATTCAGCCATGCTAACAATTGGTACAAGGACAATGATCTCAAATTAAACGTAAAAAATGTGGATAGTTCATTTTGGTAAACAAAGTATTTTCACATATCATATAGGTAACACATCCCTCTAATCAGGGACTGTTGTTAGGGATGTGGGAACTCTTGTTACTAATGTTTTATAATTTAACTTTGTGTCTTTGCAGTAGTTCACAAAGTCTTCTATCTTCTTCTTCTTCTTTCGGCTTTTCCCGGTTAGGGGTCGCCACAGCGGATCAGCTGTCCGCTCATGATTGGCAGTGGAATTTTACAGTGTTGAGTTGCCAGCCCGGTGCCCAACCTTCCACAGAAGGCACACACACATGCATGCACTCACACCTAGGACCAACTTTAGAGTGTCCAATCCACCTACAGCATGTCTTTGAGATGTGGGAGGAAACCAGAGCACCCGGAGGAAACCCACGCGACCACAGGGAGGACATGCAGACTCCACACAGAAGGCACCCCAGCTGAGAATTGAACCGGAGAACCCCTTGCTGTGAGGTGACAATGCTAACTGCTGCACCACCTTGGCCGCCCTAGAAAGTCTTCTATCTGCTCATTTAATTTCTGAAGGCATCTCCAGTAGATCCAAAGAAGCCTTAATTGCCTTTTACTTTTATCTCATTGGACCCATAAATTAACATAATGCACCTTTTGTCATACATTTGTCTAAGTATATCATTCAGATTGAGATATCATAGAGATTCACAACTAAAATGGTTAGTGGCCTCAAAAATCTTCGTTATCTGGACAGACTAACAACCTTCACTGTACTCAGATCTCTCATGTAATCCTCCATGTAGCTTTCTGTCCGGCTTTAGAGCAATGAAATATACAATCTGCTTTCACTGCCTATTCCATCATAGAACAAATGGTACCTCAAAAAAACAATTAAAGGAAATAAAAGAATCAGCAGATAAATAAGACATGTTAATATGATAGATACATAATTGCATAATGGTCTGTGGATGCATGGCCTAGTGCTTATCTATGAACCTATAATAGGTTTCATGATGGCGATGTGACAGTTCAAGGGTCTGAGGGGCTGCTGGATAGAACATACCAATTTATGCATGAGTCCTTGAAGGATAGGTATTTTTGTAATTCACCTCATTATCAAAAAGCACTTGCAGTAAGACTGAGAAAACAATAGGAGCAAAGGATGTTGGTTAAAAATTTTGAATGAGTCACAGTTTAGAAGAGATCCAGTGCTGATAGCAGGGTTTATTCAGAAGTATTATAAAATTCTGTATCATGCCCAAAAAAGTGGTGGTGAATAAGAGAAAGATAGCTGGGACATTTTGCAATGTCTAACATTACCACAGCTTGCTGCATGTGAACTGATATCTGGGATAGTACTTATTTTTCTGGAAGAATGAACAGAACTCTATAAGTTACAAGACAGAGGGAAAATCCCAGGTAGCCATTGTATATCAATAGAATTTTGGAGTACAGAGAAGGAATGAATAAAAGCAAGGTTTGTTCAACTATGTAACGCAGTTTTAGAATCTAGAGAGATTCACCTGTCTTGGAAGACGGCAGTGGTAACAGTGAAACTAAAAGAGGGGAAAGTTTAGAGTCTGGCCTCCATTTACAGACCCATCTCAGCATTAAATCATGGTTATAAGCTGCTAATGACAATTTTAGAGAAAAAGTGAAAAATATATTCATTGGCAATTTTCTTATGGGAGACAATAAAATGACAACTGGACTGTTAAATGAAAGATGCCCAGCTGTAACAAGAACCGATCTTGATTTTGAGTTTAGAAACAGGGAAGGCCTTTTATAGAGAGGAGAAGTATTCTTTGACTTAGGTTTTTCTGGAGTTTGGCTTTTCTAAAGAATTTGTTGATTTAATAATAGCTATCTTTACACCCTGCAATGCCAGCGATAAGCCCAATGCATATATATCATTGCCTTTTATTTTGTCTACAGGCAAAAGACAAGGTGGCCCTTGATCAGCTGTTTTATCTGCATTACATTTAGAAGCATTTGCTTGGCCTCTGTGGTGAGAAGTTCTAACCAGGGGGTGGGGGCATGTATAGGATAACTGAGAAGAAGTAAACATTTTGTTATTTGATATTTAAAACAAACGCATGGATGTTTCAAGTTTTGGATATATAAGTATGGTAAATATAAGGTTATAAGTAGTTAAATAAGACTAAAACAAAAAAGTAGTGATACATTTTGCTCCCTCTCCATGTTTTTGCATGTTGGAAGGCAGAATATATACAGTACTGAGAGGGTTCTATTAGTAAGACATGCATAAAAGGTGATGTTGAATGGTGATATTCAGAGATGGAAACTGACTGGAATGGAGATGGGTACCCATATGCAGGCTATACACTTTTTGTGTTAATTTGGTTTTATGTATGTCTGGCCTTTCTATCTGATAGTCCAGACACATGTTTGAAATCAGTAAAAAATATCATGCAAGATTATGTCTGGGATGGGGGAAAAGCTTGAGTGACATGGGACAAAGTGGTACTTGAGGTGAGCCATTAAATGTACCTGAGCAGAATTATATCATGAGGATATACAAGTGAAGATAGCACATTTGTTATCTATTTGAAATTATAATTCTAAATGAAAAAGTGTGGCTGATCACAAGAAATAAGAACACACATGACAGATGTTGATTAATCACAGGACGTGAAAGCATGTTTGACATTCTTTTTAAGATTTATTATGCATGAAAGGGTAGTGGTACCCTGTGTCATGAAGTAGGCTATGGTGATGTTACACAAAGCCACAACTAGCACAAGGCAAAGGGAAAGCTACCCCAGGTGTAAGTTCTTTTGGGGTAAAATTAGCACTGTTGAAGAGGTGCCAGTTGGTTCCTGCAAACAGTCTTTATAATAATTTATACAGCCACAATTGTCAGTGGTGGGATTGCTGTAAGAGGGCATGAGTGTCAATCGGCCCTTAGAAAGCTGCAAGCAGTATCACTAAACATTTAAGCAGTCACAAGTGCAATCTGATTATTAAATGTTATTCAGTCAGTGTCTGTGTGTTAGGATCTGTAGCAATGCGACAGTATGGTTCTTCACTATTGTTCATGAAAGATATTCGAAAGACTAGCAAACAGCAGGAGGTATGTTCTTCTGTTCTGTTACAAAAAATATTTTGTAAGGGAAAAGGGAAAAAATACCCATTTTTAAATATTCATTGGTGATAGTAAACTGTGAATTTCTGAGGAAGTTGGTCTGAGAAATTGAATGGATGGGAAGACAAGAAGCTGTTATTGGGAGTAACTACAATTTGGGGGTAGTTGGGATACTTTTATACAGATTAAACAGAAGTCTGGGGTACCTAATTTTCTGCAGACAGAAGTCAGGGGTTTCAAATATCCTGATCTGGCTGAGCAGTCTGATTTAACAGTCAAATTGGTGTGCTGTTCCATCATCTTGATATATGTTCTGACACTCTTGAATTAGCAACTTATTAGGCTTTATTTTTTTTTTACTTTGCAGCCAATGTCAAGCAGCATGATTCATTGGCTCATACTGACTGGAGAGCTAAATCAAATGGTTCTTGTGAGATTTTTGAATATGTAGTTTCTTTCTGTTTTCCTGTATTATTCAGGAGCTCTTGCAGTCCACTAAGCTTAGTACAGTTTTTTTTTTTTTTTTTTTTTTTTGCATTTTGTATCTGCAGGAGTAAAAGGAGAGCCAGCTCAACTTTTGCAGGAGAGGAACTTTCAAAGTTATTGTAAGTCACTAATACCCTTGCTCCTGTAATTGAGAGGTCCTTCGGAGATGATTCCATGCTTCTCCCTCGTCATGCAGCGTTGACCGTAGCAAGCAGCTGTGCAGAACATGTATCTGAAACATTCAACTAGGGGCAGGATAACTACGAAGAGTGGCCAATTTCATTAAGTTCAGCCATGCTTGCAGGTTAAACTAGCTAAGCTGTCTGAAGTTACCAAACCAGTTTTGGGGATCCTGTCCACCTGGTCTGGTGAGTAAATAAATCACCTAAAATCACAAGCTGTAGAAGCTCATTTTATGTTTCATAAAGTATGTTTATGTCTTTTGCCCTCATGGAAAGTTTTAGCAATTATTTTAGGATTATGAAAATAGAACTACTACAAAATGAACAAAATAACAGGTGGCCATGTATTCAAAGATAGAAAATGTATTATAATCAACTAAAGTGAGTGACTTTGTCTCATATAAAAAGATCAAGAGACTTCATCAGACTTTCTTCCATCTATAAAGATATTAGTCTGATGAAGTCTCTGAGTTTTTGGTTTGAGCAAAAGCACTCATTATCGTTGCTTGTAATTTATTACACGCACTCACTATCATTGCTTTCAATAAATTATTTACCTGCAGATGTGGCCAGCTGCTATTTTGTTTATTTTGCAGTATTTTTACTGAGGTTTTTATAACCTTATTGTGGTTTAATATGTTCTGGTACAGTTGCTTTTGAGTTGTTACTTGATTGTTACAGTTCTTATACCTGAACTACTCTATACAGCTGCTAGTGACGACATGCTGTTTAGTGAGCATGGCATCTGGCTGCTGTGAGAATGATTGCATTCTGTCCAGTAATACTGAAGTTATGCATATATAGCCATGCACACATACATGTGTACACACACACACACACACACACACACACACACACACACACACACACACACACACACACACACACACACACACACACACACACACACACACACACACGCACAGCTGTGTGCATTCCATCTTAAGTAGGTGAATACAAAAGCCAAATTTATTTTAAGCCATGTGTCTGCTGGTGTTAAAAAGATGTCTCGTCTATAGGTTCGGTGGGTCACACCAGGCTGTTGATACTTTTACCATTTGTAGCCTATCCAATGATCCCACTGGTTTTCCAAGCCATGAATTAATAATACCAGACCCTGACTAAGTTTCAGGTCTTTCCACAAGATCAAGAGGGACCAGATTTTGTTTGTGTGTATGTGTGTGTGTGTGTGTGTGTGTGTGTGTGTGTGTGTGTGTGTGTGTGTGTGTGTGTGTGTGTGTGTGTGTGTGTGTGTGTTCTTATGATTGTTCATCCAATCATCCAGGTTATGTTTAAAAAGGATCATAGTGACACTATACTTTACCTAAAAAGGGAGTCTATTCCATAAAAGAGGTGTTCTCTGCAAAAGATATCTATCCCACCAACAGGTTCTATTTATATTTTGGTGGTAACAGTTCATTTGTGTTTTGTGTATTTGTAGGAGGTGACTTAGGACCAGTTTTTTTGAGGCTCTGTGGGGGAGGCAGAGATCTTCTCTCAATAGTCAGTAGGAAGGAGAAGAATGACAACACTTTAAGACGATCATTGCAACACAAGGAGGATACGCCCTTTATTTTTTGGGTAAGGAAACACTAAGGTCTCTCGAGCTGGGTCATATGCCTAGCCAAGTATACACTAAAGGGGACATTCCATTCTATTGTTGGTCTGATAGAGAAGGAGGAGAAGAGGACAGTGATGTCTTTGAATCTAGAAGGTATGCCCATGATGATTAACCAAGCTAAATAAAAAGCTTTCCTAGCAACAGTGGTCACATGGTGGTCAAATAATAGTGCACTGTCAATGAAGGTGCCCAAGATCTTAATGACAGAGTCAGTTTTTAGAGGGAGTTTGCCTATGTAACTGAAAAAAAGAGTGCCCAGGTTTGCCAAAGGACCCAGTGCTGACTTTTTTGTATGTGATCTGAGGCTGTGGTCCAAGCACTAGTTGTTAGCATGAGTTAGATGATCCCAGAGAAAATATAGGTCATCTGGGATATTTATGATAGCTGCAAATTTGCAATCATCAATAAACTCAGTCAGCCAAAGATGTTTATTATCTGCTTTATAAATATCAGATAAGTAGATACCAAACAGGAGTGGTCCCAGAACCAATCCCTGAGGGATACTGCTGATAACTATACTTTAATTGAGTATGCCTGCAACATTAACAGACTCAGCTCTGTTGGCAAAACAGTTTGTTATCTGGAGGATAACATATAGGTTTATATTTAACTGGATTAGCTTCTCAATGATGTCTATATGTGGGATGGTATTGAAAGCTCTAGCCAAGTCCAGCTATGCTTATGAAGTGATTTACATGAGTCTAATGCCGTATTGACTTTTTCAAAAAAGTATACCAGGTTTAAGAGGAAATATCTACCTTTAACAAACCCAAATTGGTTAGGGTCCAGGGCTGTTTATGAGGGTCCATAATGCTACACTCCATTGCCTTGCAGATAAGGCTAGTGAGGCTGATAGGTCTGTAGTTGCCTGGATCAGTTCTGAGTCTCCCTTTGTGGAGTGTTATGACCACATCAGCTTTCCATACTTCTGACATGAATCTGGTGGAGAGGCTGAGGTTGATTTGATGTAAGAAGGAATTGATCAGGCAGCATTCGCTGCTGACAAAAAGACAAACTGGCACATTGTCAAGCCCCATAAAGCTAGTGTTTTTAGCCTTGGAGAAAGGGCTTAGGACTTGCTTGGAGGTGGTTTGAGGAAAAGTGGCATAGGTATGCTAATATGCTGTGAGTAACTGGGGAGAGATGGAAGGGGTAAAGTTTGAGTTGAATTTGTCTGCTAATATGTTGGCAGTGTCCTCAGGGTCAGTTATGTAATGTTATTTTGCATTAACTCCTAGCATAGCTGCCCATTATTTGTTAAGATCCTGACATAGCTGAAGAAGGCCTTATGGATCTCCATAGCACATGTGGCAATTCACAAGTCACACTTGTTCTTGGCCTGGGAGGAAAAGATCCTAACAGCTGGTATAGTGGTTAAGGTCTTTGCCTCCTATGTACAACTGACAAGGTTTAACCCTGACCTCCGTCCAATGCCTGAATGGAGTCTGCATGTTGTTTCTGTATCTCTTTGGGGTTCCTCCCACCTCTCAAAAGCATTCTGAATGTTCCCACCTCAGACTCACCCAAGAATGAAGTTGTGGGTGGGAGCACAGACTCTAGACAGTGCTTAAAGGAGGAAGAGCTGTACAGACCAACCACTTTGGGCATCAACTGTGGTGCACAGTAACATCAAGAAAAGGATCACAGATTGCTCACTGTGTCAGGCCTAGCCACTCAACAGTGTAAAATTTGGCTCTAAGTGATTTGGTCACGTTGACTAATGCCACCAAATGGGAGTAGATATTTGCTGGTGATAAGTGGCCTGAGGACCTGGCCTACTTTGACCTACACCAGGGACCCATGCTAATGGTGTTAGGAGTGTATGTGCCCCTATTGGCTGGTGTGTGCCCACCACAACCCTGGGTCAGTTGCCCAGCTTGGGATACCTAGGATAGTTTTGTTGAGTGAAAGCTGGGTGTAAAACCAATCAACCTGCCAAACATGTACTAAGAGTTGTTGCACTCAGTGCAAGTTCACTGACAGGATGTAGCTTGGGAATAGATGACATGATGGTACGGAGGAGGCTGGATGTCCTTTATATCAAAGATCCAAAATGGAAAGGCAGTGCAGCAAAGCCACTTGGCTTGGAAACCAGAGTCTACTACTCAGGAGGAAGACAGACTAGAAATAGTATGGGAATTGTAGTGAGGGAAAGGCTTCAAAGGAAAGACTACTGTGGCAGGGCGAGCCACCTGGCAGAGTATACCTTGGCTCTAGATGATTGTCACTGTTGAAGTGACACTCCGACACCATGTGCAAAAATGGAAAAAAGGGGCTGTGGATGGAAGGATGGATGGATAGATTTCCATCTTATGGGCACTGAAGTCTGAATGCTAGCTTGGAGGGGGGGCTAGAATCTATCCATAAAAATTGTGAAGCAGAGTCATCTAGGTGAGGAGGGTGTTTGAATTTCAACTGGTCATCAGTTAACTGGTGTAGATTTGCCTTGAAGTAGTTACTGAAGATGGAGGAATTTGAGGTGACACTGGTCTCACAACTAGAGTAAATGTTACTGCATGATGGTCAGATATGACCAATGATTTGGTAAAATTGGGGTCGGAGTATAGAGGGATTTATTTTTGAGAACCAAGTCTAACAATTTTGAGCACTTCACTGGGATTTGGACTAAATCCAGGAATCTATGTGCATACATGTTTGTTGGAGTGTAAGTTCCCCATTTAATGCTGATATTGTTGAAGTCACCCAAGAGGACAGTGTATGGTTCTATGATGAGGAATATCAGTCTGTTAAGATAATTCTCATAATGTACTGGTGTCATAGAGGAAACAGTAGTTGGTGAGTCTGTGGTAATGGGTTTTGTTTATCGTTAAGAAAAATGTGTAGGAGTTCTAGGTCACTGCCTTGCATTACATGTCTGGAGGTGAAATGATTGCTTAGGAACCAGATCAACTGCAAAGTCTAATTCAGGGTTGGGTCTGAAGGAGTGGTAGATATTCAAACCCTTTACTGCAAGGGTGCTTTTGGTGTTCTGAAACCATGCTTCAGAGGCTGTGGATATTTCAATATTGTCAAAGGATAGGAATGCCTGTAAGGTGTGTATCATTTTATTCAGGTTTCTAGCATTGAGCAGTGCTACTTTTGTATGATTTTTGACTGTTCTTGGTAATATTGGTAAGTTAAGGAGACTGATCTAACCTTAAAAAGGCACTACGGGGAAAGGAAAAGTCTTAGCCAATATATGTAAACCATGAGGAGAGAAATGCAGACTATACCTAGCAAAGCAGCTGGGGATGTCATCTATCTCATCCCAAGATAATCATATTATAATCCATACAGAATTACAACAGTAGTTAATTTTCTTTTGTTTGCATTTTAATATCATAGGTTCATAGGTAGGTACTAGGCCATTGGCCCAAGGAACTAAGTAAACCTAGCCAACAAGGTTCCCTGGCTTACACCACCCAAGAAAGTTAATTTCCTGTGCCCCTGTCAAGCAGAGCCACAGAACTGATCCCCAGGGTGTATTTCCTATTTCCCATCTACTCATCAAGATTTTTTCTTGAAGAGTGCTAATGAGGAACATTGCTTGACATAGATGGGTAGCTTGTTCCAGAGTATAGGAAGTCTCTGGGACAGGAATCTATCCTTCCAGCATGTCCTGTTTATTGTGGTGACAAGGTTTAGGTTCCTAGAGCATGTAGCTCAGAGGGATTGGGATTTCTTTAGGTGTAGCATGTCCAAAAGCTCTGGGTTTAACATAGCTTTATATGTTAGGCAGAGATCTCCTTGGAGTAGGCGAAATGCTAAAGAGTAAAGCTGGAGTTTTTTGAGATGGTGAGTGTAGGGCATCTGTTTGAGGCCAGTAATCCTCTTTGCGAGGTACTTCTATGGCCTTTCCAGCTGCTGCAGATGTCTTGTGAGGTACATTCCAAAAGGGGTGATTGTACTCTATAATGAGTCTAATGAGTGCCGAGTAGAGGGGAACAATGACCTTTTTTCCTGGATGAGAACCCTTTTGTGATGAGGTGTGCCACATAGAAGGATTTCCTGACAACTGTGGTGATGTGATTATCAAAGGAGAGACTACTGTCCACCTGGGTCCCAAGGTCTCTTATCACACATTCACCATTAAGTAGACTGCTGTTTATGTGGTAGTTCATGGGTACAGAGTTTTTACCAAAGGGGATGACAATGCATTTTTTGGCATTGAGCTTGAGGCCATGCCTCTGATACAGCCATCTGTCTCAGTGAGGCCCTTCTGTAGGATGTCCATATCATTTAGGGACTCGACTATGGCACCTAGTTTGCAGTCATCTGCGAACTTCGTTAGCCAGAGGCCTTCTGTGTTAGCCTGTACTTCAGGGAAGTAGATACCAAACAGGAGAGGTCCCAGGACTGAACCCTGTGGTACTCCACTTGTCACTGGTTTGAAGTCAGGTTTGGAGTCTGCAACTTTTACAGTGTGGATTCTGTTAGTGAGCCAGTTGGCAACCCATCTTGTGACGTAGGGATTTATACCTAGTTTAGTGATTTTAACTATAATTCCAGAATGGGGGATGGTGTCGAAAGCCTTGGCGAGGTCAAGATTAGGCTGTGTGAACCACCTTGCCCTCGTCTACGGCTTTGGTGACTGCCTCAAAGAAGTCAATCAGGTGCATAAGGCATGATCTGCCTTTCACAAACCCGAACTGGGTGGGATCCAGAGTTTGGAGGTTACCAATGCCTTTGTTTATGAGTTCCATGATGATACGTTCCATGGCCTGGCAGACCAGGTTCATCAGGCTAATAGGGCAATAGTTCCCAGGATCAGTGGTGGCTCCCCCCTTTGTGGAGTTGGATAACTGTTGCTGTGCTCCATTCAGTGGGTACAAAGGCTGACATGAGACTATGACTGGACATGGTGCTTAGGTGGGGAGCCAGTTCATTCTGAAGTTCATGTAAAATGCAGCCTGGGATGTTGTCTGGTCCCATGGATGCTGTGTTTTTGGTTTTAGAGAGTGCAGCTTTTACGTGCATAGATGTGATTACAGGGACTCTACATTCTTCCTGTATAGATATGGGCCCTTTAGGGGGGTGAGTGGGGGGTAAAGTTAGCACTAAACCTATCTGCCAGGATGTTGGCAATATCAGTTGATTCTGTAATTTTCGTGCCGCTGTGCTGTAACTCAGAGCAGATCTGGATGTTGCCATTGAGATTCTTGACATAGCTATAGAATGCTTTGTGGTTGCCCTTAGAATCAGTGGCAATTTTGTTTTCATAGCTAGCTTTGGAGGATCTTATAAGGGATCTCAGCATCTTACTGAGGCTGACCAGTGAGCTCCTCCACTCACGGGATTTTACTCTGTTTTGCAACAGTTTCTTCCTTCTGTTGTAGAGTTTGTTTATGGCAGGGGACCAATACATTGCTTCCTTTTTTTTGGAGGATAGCGTCTTGGTTCTGTTTTGGATAGCACAATCCATGCACTCATGTAAGTGCTTATAGAGTGTATTTGTGTAGGATTCAGCAGTCGTAACTGTATTGTCCATCTGCATGGGTGTCATGACATTCACCACTTCTGTCTTAAGAAGCATGAAGTTGGCTTTGGAGAAATTTTTTTATCATGGTTTCCTTAATGGTAGGTGGGGGCGGGATGTGGATATCTAGGGTGATTAGCTTGTGGTCGGATCTGACCAACGAGGAGTTGACTTCGGGTGTGGAACACCAGTCACTCATGTTGGTAATGACTAGGTTTAGGATATTGTTGCCCCTGGTGGGGGTGTGGATAAGTTGATCCAGGGCATTGGAATTTATGAATTCCAGAAAGCATTGAGTGAAGGAGTTGGTACATGAGTAGTTTTCCCAGTTAATGGTGGGGTAGTTGATATCGTCCATTATTGGGGTGTTTGGTTTAACCCTAATATTTTCCAGTATATCAAGAAAATAGGAGTGAGAATCCTGGGGCATGGTGAGGGATCTATAGCAAGCTACAGTTTGGATTGCAGTTTTGCCCAGAGTTAGTTGCAGTTGGATAACCTCGGATGCATTATGCTGCGCAACTAGCCTGGTGGTGTGGATATCTTTAATGAATATGGACACACCTCCACCTTTGGTGTTCTGGTCCAGGTTAGATGGCCGAAAAGTGTGGTATGAGTTATAGCTTGGTAATGCAGGGGTGCTGTCTAGAGCCGTGAACCAAGTCTCAGTCACTGCACAGATATCAATGTTCTCCATTTTAAGGAGTGTATCGAGTGAATGCATTTTGAGATTTAGACTTCTAGCGTTGAGTAGCATTACCTTCAGTTTTTGCTTGCCTGTTCATGTTACAGTGGTGAATTTGTCATTTGAACCTTGCCTAAAAAGGCACTATAGGGGCGGCAAGACCCTTAGCTAGTACCTGGAATCCCAGGGGTGACAGGTGCAGGCCATCTCTGCCAAAGCATCGTGGTCTGTCGACTATGTCGTCCCATGCAGACAGATACTATATTAGAATGACACCAGAAGCTTAGCCAATTGTTGAAGTCAATCATTTTGTCCTTCTATTGTGTGTTCATTCTGGGTGATGGCAGGATGCTACTCAGGGCTAGGGTCATACCTGCCTGGGCTACATGATCAGAGAGCTCTTCTATGTCTCTTTTCATGTAGTCCAGGGAGGTATGTCTCAGGTCGTTCACACCAACATGGACAATGACAGAGTCATATTTGTAGTTGCTGTGGAGTGACCTGAGTGCGTGGGTTATGTGGTGGATCCTGGCACCTGACAGGCAGCTGACAGTAACATTCTCCTTGTTTAGCCTGGTGAGTGGGACATCAGTGTACCTGACTATAGAGTCACCTATGACTAGTGTGTTGGGTACGTTGTTTTGCCTTATGGGCTCTGGTTTATTGGCACACATAGTCTGTGGGCTATGTGTCATTTGGGTTGTGTTGGGGGTGGAGGTTGCTTGCATTTCTGCTTTGGATGTCTCTGTTGCTTGAGCAGATTATTATTGAGAGCCTCCGTGAATGTTTTTGTGTTTCTATGTGTGGATTTTTTAGGTTTAGTGAGACTATATGATGAGTGTGGTGTGGTGCAAGTGTTTACCTTCTCCTCAACTGTCAAGTTTAGTCTTAGTTGGAGAGAGCTTTACCTCCAGTTTGGCTAGATAAGTGCATCTCTCACAGGTTGTGGTGTTAGGTGGTAGGAGGAGAGGGTTGTCTGTGCACATGAGGCAATTACTACATTGCCCCAAGATGCCCAGATTCATCAGATAAACAGGAGAGAACACTGGGAGTTGACTCTTGGGCATACCTGAATAAAAAACTACTTTCCTCTAGACAAGTAAGGAAAGTGAGTATAAGAGCTGTTTTTCTATAAGCAAGTGAGGAAAGTAAGTACAAAAAATGTTTTCCTCTAGGTCAAGAGGAAGATTGAGTGCTGTAGTAATTTGTAGCTTATTTAGTGCTAACAACAAGTTCTGAACAAATGCTGAGCACAAATAAGCAACTTCAAGTGCTAAAACTAAGAATCTGTACCTGGATCTTGTGGTAGACAGGTTACCTAGTGCTTACCACTCCCACTGATAAGCTAGAAGGCTTCCCTCCAACACAGAAATGTTTGGGGGGCTCAGAAGCTTACAAACAGTCCTGGATACAGCAAATCTGTATTTGGACTAGACTAGTTACAGGAAAGGTGGGAAACAAGTGCAAATGTGGGCTTTTAAACCAGAGAGTTGAAAGAGATGGAAAAACTGCCAAACAGTGAATAAACTACAATTTCTGGGCCAGAAACCACTCTTGTGGTAGGCAGGCTACCTAGTGCTTACCACTCCCACTGATAAGCTAGAAGGCTTCCCTCCAACACAGAAAGGATTGGGGGGCTCAGAAGCTTACAAACAGTCCTGGATACAGCAAATCTGTATTTGGACTAGACTAGTTACAGGAAAGGTGGGAAACAAGTGCAAATGTGGGCTTTTAAACCAGAGAGTTGAAAGAGATGGAAAAACTGCCAAACAGTGAATAAACTACAATTTCTGGGCCAGAAACCACTCTTGTGGTAGGCAGGCTACCTAGTGCTTACCACTCCCACTGATAAGCTAGAAGGCTTCCCTCCAACACAGAAAGGATTGGGGGGCTCAGAAGCTTACAAACAGTCCTGGATACAGCAAATCTGTATTTGGACTAGACTAGTTACAGGAAAGGTGGGAAACAAGTGCAAATGTGGGCTTTTAAACCAGAGAGTTGAAAGAGATGGAAAAACTGCCAAACAGTGAATAAACTACAATTTCTGGGCCAGAAACCACTCTTGTGGTAGGCAGGCTACCTAGTGCTTACCACTCCCACTGATAAGCTAGAAGGCTTCCCTCCAACACAGAAAGGATTGGGGGGCTCAGAAGCTTACAAACAGTCCTGGATATAGCAATGGTATGATACTAGTCGATACTAGTTTCAGTCCCTTTCCAGTTGCATATTCTGAGATTTTCATCATGCTCCTCTTCATATGATCCAAGGAGCTGCATCTCAAGTCATTCACTCTTGTGTACACAATGATCACATCATATATGTATCTGGAGTTAATGAATTTGAGGGCTTTAGTGTTATTACATACCCTGTCTCCTGATGGGTAACTGTTACCCTGCACTTGCTCAGCCTGGTGTCAAACAATGGAGTCATCTATAACCAGGATGTTGCCAGATGAACTGACTTGGTCTTGCTGTCTAATGGGCTTCTGCATGATAGTTATATGACTCCTGTTAGTGTATATATTTACTTAGCTGTCAGAGTAGCTGCATTTCAGACATGAGTTGTTGATGTTGGGGTGCACGCAAGAAGGTACATTTTAGGGTTTACATCAATGCTTAGTCTTCTGAATCCTAGAAGGTATTGGCAAAGATCTTTAATGGCATCATCTTAAAACAGATTATAGTTTATAATCTGTGGGTGTTGCACAGGTGTGGATGGGGATAAGACAGTGTTAGGATCACTGCATCTAGCTGGCTAAGGGAGATAGACATCTAAATGAGTTAAGCATTTACACCTCTCACAGGTAGTCTTCGAGGTTTAGCAGGAGTTTGTTACAGCTGACCATGAGGCAGTTCATACGCTGCCTCAGGTTTCCAGATAGTATAAAGCCTGCAAGAGAGGGGGTGGATTGAGTGTTGACTCCCCATGATGACTAGTGTTGCTTGATTTAAAGTAAGTGAGGATCTAAGGAGTAGCTGGGAAAATGTTACAGCTATGGAAGTTAGTTGGGTAGGTTTTATGTTCAGGGAAGAATGCATTGATCCATGCAACTGGTACTCAGACTGCACAGATCAGGATGGCTAAGAGGAAGCCTAAGCGACTCTATGCAAGTGGTTTAGGCAAGGATTAAATGGATAAGTAACATACTCATGTTATAAGAAGGTGCCCTTCTTGTAGTATAAGAGAGATTTTAACTTACTCATACTACAGTGCCACGGAGCTCAATGCAGCTATCAGCAGTAAATAAAACAAAAGAATCAATGAAAAGTAGGTGAAATCTAAACCCCAAATGCTCAAAACTATACAGGACATGCAGCAATTAGTCTAATTCTCACTTAGACAAAATCACAGCTGATTCTGAGATGGCTTCTACCCATGGACAAGTAGATTTATTAAAGACAGTAAATTAAATGGAACAAAACAGAATTAAATAAACCAGAACTGTTCAAAATGGTTAAGTGAAACCATTAATATTACTGAAGGCAGTATTAGCTGAAAACAACTATAATGACAATAAAAAGTACAGATAATGCAAAAACAGCTCAGAATGTCTAAGACAATATAAAATAGTAATAGGCAATGCAGAAACAGCTCAAAAATAGCTAGGCAACTTAATTGCAGACAAAGAAAATTACTTTCTTGTTTTTTTTTTCTTTTCAGATGCAGCAGATAGTTAAACAGTGAGGAGGACATGGTTCAACTCTCTGCAGTATTTTTAGGAAGACAAAGGCTGAGATAAGCCCCACACAGTAAATACAACAGAGGAAAACAAAAGGACAGATGAAAACTTTGTGAAATCTGAAGTCCAAGTGCTCAAAACTACACAGGACTTCTGGCAATTAGTCTAACTCTCACTTAAATCACAACTGATTCTAAGATGGCTTCCACTCCTAGACAAGGTAGTGATTTAAATGGAACAAAACAATATTAAATAAAATAAACAGCTCAAAATCATTAAGTGAAACCTATGAGTCTATACTAGTTTGTCGAAATATGATTTCAGTGAACACCTAAACATCAACCACAGTTCGGCAAAAATTATTTCAGCAATTCACTGAATTTACCAAGATCAAAGAAGCAGTTGGCTTCCTACTCAACTTTGCCCTTTTCTCCACTATAGTGCAATCCTGGAGTTGATATATATATATATATATATGTATATATATATATATATATATATATATATATATATATAGTTAGGAGGTGTGGGACACACAGCCCCCACATCGGGAGTGTGTGGGGCAAAGCCCCCCACTTGACTGGGTTTGATTTATTTACATATCAGTCCATTGTGCTGCAGGGCAAGTATTTACTTGCCCTTGGTTGTTGTTGTTGTTTGTCTTTCAGCTTTTCCCGGTTAGGAGTCGCCACAGTGGAACTCCAGTCCGTTAATGATTGGCAGCAGACTTTCACAAGCGCCGAGGTGCCAGCTTGACGTTCAACCTTCAACGAAGGCACGCCCATTTACGCATGTCTTTCGAATGCCCATCCAACCACGGGGAGGACATGCAGACTCCACACAGAAGGCACTCCCTGCACTCCAGCCTAGATGCGAACAGGAGAACCTCTTGCTGTGAGGCAACAATGCTATCGCTGCACCACTGCATTTACTTGCCTTTGGTAAATTTAGCAAATCACTGAAATGTTTTTAGCTGAAGTGCAGTCGATGTTTAGGTGTTCTCTGAAATCACATTTCAGCAAACTAATATAGACTCAAACCAACAATATCAGGCAAGGCAGTATTAGCAGAAAATGACCATATAATACAAACAAAAGTACAGAAAATGCAAAAGTAGCTAAAATGGCTAAAATAGCATAAAATATTAACAGGCAATGCAAAAACAACTCAATTGGCTAGAATTTGCTGGAAAGGCAATTCACAAAGGAACAATAGCAGGACATCTTTATGACTCCCAAGTATACAGCAAAGTCCAGAAGGATTAGGATTTTTTGCTTGAAAGTGTTTTTGTAGATATTTGTATACCCCAAGTAGACTTCAGAGAATTTTTCCTCTGGTAGACAGGAAATGCTGAAGATGTAAGGATAAAGAGAGAGATAATTTGAAATATTTTTTTTGGGGGGGGGTGTAAGACACTGGCATATATTAAAAACTCATTATAAAGTACTATGTCAAAAATGTTTGAGTGAGCATAAAAATTTCTATATCTTCATAGATTAAAAACAAATGCTTTGGAAGATACATTCCCACTGTTGGAAATGTGAAGAAAGGGTAATAGGGTCATGGGATCATATATTTAGGTCATGCAAGAGTTTAGGAGATTTCTAAGGAATATTTAAAAAAATCAGACTTATGGGGTACTACATAAGCAGATAAAACTTATTAAATGTTACTGTTATTGGAATACATTTGGGAACTGTAATCATAAAAGAGCAGTATTACTCAAATACAAACAGCATTTGATTTGCAAACCAAAATTCAATAGAAACAGTGCTTTTGCAGGGGGCAAGCTTCTTTGCATCCATCAAAGTGAGGAGTTGTACCCCAAACCTCTTCTGCTTACATATGACAGGTTTGAGGTTGCTCCATCTTGTGGAATAGAGAACTCCCTGATATACTGCAATCTGTCTTCCAAGACAAAATCTACTACTCACACACTCGTGATTTTACATGATTTACATTCGAGTTTCATTTACAAGCCTCACCATAACAGAAGGGTAGAAATCAAGACACGTCCCAAATGTGCAGGATGTGATTCAAATAATAAATTAATTGGATAAGAGGGAGTCTTGTATTGCAAAGATAAGCTCAGAAAATAAGTATGTGATGTGCAGTGGTCACCATGGAGAATGTTTAAGGTTACAACTGAAATTTAAATATTGCTACATTTGCTTTGTTAGTTAACTGGAAAGCTTAGGTAAAGGGAAATAAATTATTTATAGTAGAAGTAACAGACTAATGTCACTGAAATATAATAAGTGAACCCCTGCATGTCTGCATATGTGGTTTAGTGTTATTAATAATGAAGACCACGTTAAATGAGTTAGTTAGCTGATGCTTGGGTTGTGATGATTTTTTTTTTAAATACAGATATATAAATTATTATGTATCACCTGGAAAGGAAGGCATTCAAAGGTTTATATCTGAGGATAGAATAATCCATCGAATTATATTGTATTGGTTGCATTTGCTTTATGTTATATTTTGTTAGTAACTGATAGAATAGCTGCTTGTGAGTTGAATTGTTACACTGTTAGATAAAACTAAATGCAATAATCATGTTTTTCTTTAAAAAAATATTTTTTAAACATGTTTATTAAATCATCACATTTTTAAATGATATGAGTACATAAATATTAACAGAAAAGAAAATAAACCATAGTAACATTTTCATTATTTTCATTCAGTATACATACTTTTTTAAATTGTTCCTTCACATAAATTGCTCAGTTCCAGCCTTTTCTTAAAACTCACTCATTCTCCTGAATATTATTTTGCATGCATTATTCCCATGAACTTCATTTATTTCTGTGTAATTTATTTCTAAAGATCCTACCCCATTTCTTTTATTTCCTTTACAACGGGTTCATTTGGGAAGCCGCGGTGGTGCAGCGGTTAGCGTTGTCGCCTCACAGCAAGAGGTTCTCCCGTTTGATTCTCGGCTGGAGCGCCTTCTGTGTGGAGTCTGCATGTCCTACCCGTGGTCGAGTGATGTTAAAGACATGCAGGTAGGTGCGAGTGTGAATAGGCATGCCTTCGTTGAAGGTTGGGCATTAGGTTGGCAACTTGGCACCATAAAATCCACTGCCAATCATGAGCGAACTGAAGTTCCGCTGTGGCGACCCCTAACCAGGAAAAGCTGAAAGACTTTTTTTTTTTTATTTTTACAATAGGTTCATTTGTGGTTAATAGGTGTATCCTGTGCTAACAGTCACTGGGGTCCCTTATAACCTTAACTGTACAACACAAATGTGACCTGCAAATTTGATTTATATAGGGGTGATTTACTGACTACCTTTGCCCTTTTGAGACATAGTTGCCAGACCAGGGTGAATTTCCAATTATCCATCCATCGGTCCAAGTAATCTTAAATAGGGTTAGGGAGGAACTCTGCTTCACATGGATGGTGAGCCTCTTCCAGAGAATGGAAATTCCCAAAGAAACATATCTATCTCTCCAACATGTCCTATTTATGTTACAAGCAAAATTTAAATTTTTGATCTAGTATTTTTGATGATGTTTGTTTTGTGGCTGTGCTAAAGGTTCATCAAAACAGGGTCCAAAGATGCCTTGTATGCCAGGCAAAGGTCACCTCTCAGAAGTCTGTATAATACTAAGCAAAGAGACAGGTCTTTGAGGTGATCAGCTTAGGACATTGTGTTTACTCTTTGTATTCTTTTTGTAAGGAACCTTTATGGATATTACAGTTGATGCAGGTGTCTGGTCAGGTACATACCAAAGGGGGCAGAACCTTGTATCCTTGGCAAAGAAAGCACCTGTCTTAACCCAGTATAGTAACTGATCAGTATATAAAGAACTTCAACTACAGTCAGTTGAGACTTTGACTGACATTTTCTAGTAATTGATTTTTTGACAGCCAACAGAATTAAACTTAGTAAGGCCTTCCTATGTCTAGGCAATACAGATCATAGCTCAAAAGAATTATTTCCTGAGAAAAACATTTAGCAGCTCTGCAGGTAGTGCACTCAACTTTGGTACAGGAAGATCATAAGGCTGTGGGTACTATTCTCACACCAGGTACCATATTTCTTTGTAAATAAAACCTAACCAGAGAATAAGGCCTACCATGGTTTTCCAGGGTGGTCATGATATAAGCCCTACCCCCAAAATAAGCCCCAGTTAAGATTGTCAACAACACATGACGGACGTGTTGAATTATAAAATAATATTATTGACATCCGCTGACTGAGGTTATCATACTCTGCTCACTATTTTCAGACCATTCGGACAGCCAACTTTTTCTCTTTGCAGAAAGTCATAAGATGCTTTCCCTGGGAGTCCTCCATGATTCTTACTGTAACCCTAATCATCACTCACACTTGGCGATTAAGATCCTTGGCCCATAAACACTGGCAGGTGTACTTTGATTGGTCAAAATGCAGACAACGTGCGTAAAGTGCACACACTTGATAATGAATGGCTGGGGTTGTGCCTTCTCTTCTTAACCGTTGCCATTTTGTGTTGCCACTCCGGTCTCATAAGTCTTCAATTACCCCCCCAACCAGACAAGATGTGTGCAAAAAGAAAGAGCTATTCCGTCGAGGACAAGAAAGGAATTGTGGAGGACTCCCGGGGAATGAATCTGATGACTTTCTGCAAAAAGAAGTTAGATCTCCGAATGGTCTGAAAATGGCATTCAGCGTATGATAACCTCAGTCAACAGGCCAACGAGGGAAATGCTAAGAAGTGCAAGTCTGGATCAGGTCAGCAACCATTATTTCCTGAGCTGGAAGACATCATCTTTGAGTGCATTGCTAACAGGAGAGCAAAGGCTTTGGTTGTGCGCAGGGCTGATATTCAAGCATTTGCCCTTGCAATGGCACCACAGTTAGAAATATCCCCAGAGGAATTTAAAGCATCACAACATTGGCTGGATGGCTTCCTTCAGCGATATGAACTGTCTCTAAGAAGATCAACAACACTGTTCAAGCTGGAAGATACTGAAGTTATTAAACGTGTACTTGTGTTCAAGTCCTTTGTTGATGGCATCGACTTTTCTAAATACCAACTCTCCAACATGATTGCTATGGATGAAACTGCAGTGTTTATGGGCCAAGGATCTCAAACAACAATTGATCAGAGGGGTGATTCATCAATCTACATTCCCTCCACTGGTTATGAGAGTGCACGTGTTACCTGTATTTTGGCAATTCATCTAGATGGAAAGAAAACCCCACCTCTAATCATTACTAAGGGCAAAAAAGATAAGATTGAACATGTTTCAGGCATTTACATTCTTGAAACCAAAAAGCCTGGTGCACACAAGCAGCTATAAGGAAGTGGGTCGATGTAATGCTGCCACTTGTTTTTGCGAGGTGGCAAAAGAGGTCTGCTAGTCTGGGATTCAGCCAGCAGTCACCGTGCTAAAGAAATGAAGAAATTCCTAGCACAGAGAAGAATAGATCAAATAATGATTCCCGCAGGAATGACTGCCTATCTCCAGACTCTTGATATTGCAATAAACAAGCCATTCAAGGACCATTTGCACATGGAACTCAATGACTACATTGAAAATAGAATGGAGAGAAAACATGGAAACTTTGTGAAGCCTAGCTTGCAAGAGGTCGTGACTTGGGTGAAAAATTCATAGAATAAAATCACTAACAGCTGTGTTGTCAATGCACTACGAGCAGGCTACTTGGACAAGCAGTGCTCATTTAAGGAGAGCTCTGTTGCTAGGCATGACAGATTGGGGCCAATGGTTCTACAGCAAATGGAGTCGCAAGAAATTCAGGGTGAAATTCAGGGGTTGGACACTTATGACAATGTTCCAGAAGAAGATGACATGACTGTATTTGAAATACTGTGAAAGCCAAGGTGCAGATATTCTGAAGTTGAAATGTTTGTTGCACTGTTTATGTAGAATTCTCACACAACTGTTAATGCGTTACTTATAACTGTTGTCCAATAACAGAAAAGTACGAAATAAATGTCAATTTGTGTACATGAATAAATGGCAATTTTTGTACATGAATAAACGTCGATTTGTGTTCACTAATAAATGTCGATTTTTGTACATGAATAAATGAATAAAGGTAGATTGTTGTACAGTGTGGATAAATAAGGCATCCCTGATAATAAGCCCTAATGCGTATTTCAGCGGGGGAAAGAGTATAAGACCCGGTCTTATTTTCGGGGAAATACAGTAGTTGGATTAAATTTTCCAGTACTGACACTGCATAAGGGGGATGCTGCACTCCAGAGTATGCTGTTATTCAGATAGGATGTTAAACCAAGGCCATATCTACCTGAGCTGGTGGTGGTTAAGGGGGTATAAAAGATCCCACAGAAAGAATTAGGGAAGTTCCCAGGTGCTCTGGATAAAATTGCCCTACTCAGTATGAATACCACCTTGGGTCTCCCATAAAAAAAAGCCATTGCCCTAGTGGAACTAACCTAGTCAATAAAGGGTAAATTAAAAAAAAAAAATTAAAAGTTTATAACTGAGTATATTGAATCATATTGAATTTGTTACATTTGCTTGATGTTCTATTTTCTTAGTAACTGACAACATAACTGATTATCACTAACTAAATTGTTGTACCTTTGCATAAAACTGAATGCAATAATGATATTTAGTGTTTATGTATTCATGTAATTTTTAAATGTGATGATTTAATAAGGATGTTTATAAAATGATTTATTTATTGCTACTTTTATATGCATCCTAATTAAATAATCCCATTTAAAGATGATATGACTTCACAAACATTAATATAAAAGAAAACATCATAGCAACAATGTCCATTATTTTCATGTAGTATGTGTATATCTTTTCTTTTTAACAACTTCCATTTGTTTCAGCATTGCATACGTTTAAGTTGCTACCTTCTCTTAATTCTCACTCCTCCTTAAACATTATTCTGCATGCAATGTTCCCACAAGTTACATGTATTTATTTTATTTCTAATATAATTTCTCCCTCTCATTGCTAAAGATGACACTTCCATTTCTTTTCTCTCTTTTACAATATTCCATGCTTTAGTTACAGCTGGTTTAGATTTTATTATGTCTAGGAAATTCAGATCTCATATCCCATCTCAAAATAATAATTTCCTTCATTACAACCATTTGCACCCACAACTTTTATGACAAAGAACACTTTAAGGAATTTTTAAAAACTGCCAACCCTTAACATTTTCAAAAATATGTTCCCAATTTTCTCTCTTTTTCCCAATCACACTTTCAGTGTTTGCTACTCACCTACTGAATCCTCTGAAGTCTGGTTAGGTTATAAAAATGCCCACACAAACACTTCCATGCAAAAATCCTAAACCTTCTTGATTTTGTTGCATACTTGAGAGCTGTATATATGTCCTCCCATTATTCATTTGTAAATTACTTATCCAGTTTTTCCCTTTCTTTTTTTCCAATCATTTACAACCTCCTCTAATTAACATCCTTATAGTTATCATGCAATATTTTATATGACCTATTAATTATCCCTTTTATAACAGCAGCTTCTGTTAATGACACAACTAAAAACTCTAACAGACTTTGTCTTTCATTTAGTACTCCCATATCCCTTTCTCTTTGCCTGTATTCTGTTATCATTCCACTACACAGTAAGCATACATACATACATACAAGTAATTCAGGCATGGACAGAAATGATCTTCTAGCCTGCCAATATACCAAAACATTTATTCCCATAATAAGAGTCCAAGTTTTTTAAAAAATATATGTAGACAAGCACTTACTTTAATGTAATTTGGTAGTCAGTTCCATTCATCAGCTACTGCCAAGGAGAACCAATTAGTACACCTCTTGTTCTTATATAATCTACCACATAGCATTCTGATGATGCTCTGCTACTTTTTGATAACTGCAAACATTCCCAGAGGTAGATGTCTCTAAATGCCCTATATACCTGAATAAGGTCTCCTCTTAAATGTCTATATGAAAACTGTGCAAATGTAGATATTTTAGTCTTTCATAATAACTTTAACATTTCCATATCCATGGGTGCCCTTGGTATATTTCTGCTATACTCTTTTCAATTTACTTGTGCTTGATTTCTTATAAGGTTTCCATATTTTTATTTCATACTCAAGTTTGGGAGCAATGTAACTAACAAACAATGATTTCATTATTTTTGATTTCCTAAACTTTATAAATCTTTTTATACAACTTATAGTTTTATAGCTACTATTACCAATGAGATGATATGATTAGGAAAAAAACTCAAAAGGTGATCTACCTATATACCCAGGTCCTTAAGTGAATCTATAGTTTTTACAGTGTGTGCTTTATTAAATATTCACCTTCCAGTCTATGTCTCCAAATCTCATATGCTTCGTTTTGATGTATTAATCAGTATATTATTCTCCTGTTCCCAAATCGTCAATTTAGTCAAGTTCTTTTGCAGACATGCCCTGTCTGCAACATATCTAATCAGTTTACACACTTTTCTAGTCATCTGCATACAGACTGTAGAACACCTGAGATGAAAAAGATAGATCTGAAAGATGCAACCTAAACAAGTATAGGCCTAGGACAGAACCCTGTGGGACACCCTGACTGTAACCTAGAATTTCACCTGTCCAATTTCTGTATGATACTTGCTATGTCTTATTTGTAAGCAATGTGCTATCCATCTTATCAAAAGTACATCAGTACCTAGTTGTTTTAATTTATTGATCAGTGTTTTGAGTATGACCCTACCAAATGCTAGAAGATCACAGGACAGGGTGGCTGATCTGGAATCTATGACGCTACATGTTAGATTTCATGGACAGGTAGAAAAGAGAAAAGAGAGTAAGTAGAGCGGGAAATAACAGGCAGCAAGAGAGTAGAGCTAGACTGTAGGGAAAAGGAGGAGTTCAACAAAATAGGCGTGAAGCATTTTGGGTGTGAAGCACCAGTAGGCACAGAAATTAGGGAACATGAGAAACAGCATGGAGGAAGGCCTAGCATACATTAAATAAAATGGTTTTATAAAATATCATGAGAGTGAAGAAATTAGAGGAGAAAAAGATGTCTGGAAAGGTGAGGACAGTGCAGGGTTAGCTTGGTGTAGAACAAGAGTACAGACGTGTCCAGTGTCGCTTGCAGTTAAGTTTGAAAAATGTATTATTGTCATTTTGCCTAGGAAGTAGGGCAATGAGTTCCATAGTCTAGATATGCAGGAAGAGGTCATAGAGTCACCAGCTGAATTATTACACAGAGTTACATGAAGAAGCAGTTCATTAGTGGAATGGAGCTGTCTATTTAGGGAATAACACTGAAGAACGTTGCTTGGGATTGTGCAATGGTCAGGGTTGTAGATGCTTTTGTATGTGGTTATTCACTGCTAGAATGATATGTAATCAGGTAACTTTATTAAAATATTGCTCAAGGGGGTTAGATTGTGAACACTGTAGTTTAATCAGTACAGAGTACAGGAGCCTCAAAGGGGAGTGTAGAAAGCAGGAAGGTTGAGACAATGTGTTTTCTTGCAGGGTTTGTTAAATAAGGATATAACTTGTACAGTGAGCCTAGTTTCTGGGTTTTTTTTAATTCTACTTTTTCATTGTAGTCAGATTTTAGTTGTTTAGTAACAGTGACTCCCTTGCAGGCTAGTACTGGATATTAGTTAATTATCTGTGCTGTAGTTTCTAGTTTCTATATAAACTTTTTTTTCAGAATTAGTCTCATACCTAAAGGGGTAATGAAATTTTTCTAAGCAAGAAAGGGCTTTTTCATCCTCATTTCCATCTTCCTCTGTAAATACACAGAATATGGATGTGATGCCCCTTCACTGGCCCAGTAATCAAGGAGTCTCAGTCCTCTCCACTGGCAACAGTGGGGAATGTACACACTTGGAGGAGGACAAGTACACACACACAATAAAGTTCAATTTCCCTTAAGAACACACAGATCACAGTCAGTCTGAGGCTAGTTTTTCCCTCTTTCTCCAGACCCCCAATAAGACTCCCCACTGGTACAGCTAATAGGGTTGAGATCTAAGCTGAGTGGCCAAACCAAGATCTCCAGTACCCTCTCTGTCCAACCAGTGCTTTGTGTCCCTACCCAAGTAGCTGACACACACACACACACACACCCTTTGAGATTTGATTTATATACAAATACAGACACACACACACCTGTGGAAGGCTGGCATATTAACTAGCCATGCCCCCTTCTGCCTAGACTATAAGGTAGTTCTGACTGCCACCAGCCAACTCTTATCAGCTACTTTAAGGCCCTTAACAAAGGTGTCCAATCTTACTGTGTAATGTTACTATTAATCCAAATGGTAGTCTGACCAAGAGCAAGGCTATATAGGATTGGCCTTAACAGTGTCACCAGATAGATATGCAAGTACTCTAAGTGCTCAAATATCTCTAATAGACCAGCCACAATTAAAAGGTTTAAATATATTTAATAATAAATAATAAAATAACAAGACAATACTCAGTAACTAATCAGTTAAATCAGAGTTCAAAATCACAGGAAATATTTAAAACAACATTGCAAGATAGACTCAAATAAATAAAGAAAACATCTAAGCTATACTTTACTATAGTCCTATCTGAATCTAAAAGAGTTACTATACCCTAAAAACTTATTTACAGCAAGGCAAGTGCAGATGTGGTGATGAATGGATGTTCTCAGATCAAAGACAGATACAAAATATACAGTCTCTCTCTGAGAGAGTTCTTAAATTAATATCAAATATTACTGCTGGTTTAGCTTGGATGACATCACTTTTTGTCACCTGACTGCAGTTCCCAAGCTAAACACCCCTTTGTCAAAAACTACAAGCATTTTAGCATTTCTCTGTGAAAAATACTTATCTTTCAGATGTTTGCAGCTCTTGGAAGTCATAAAACAATAAAACACTTCTACATCTCAAACCTAGTAATTACTTCTCTTTCAAGACAATACAAAAAGACTTCCAGCTCTACACATTACAACTCCTGTTGCACTGAAACTAACACTTCTAGCGCAATCATAAAACAATTTAATTTCAACTATTTTCTTGAAGTTTTGCAAGTTAACTCTGTATGTCCTAGTTTCTACTGTTAAAACATATACATTTACACAGGTATATAGTTTATATACATTTCTGTTCTAAGCCATCAAGGTACACTGTGGTCACACCCTTGAAGCTCAGTACTATACAAACCTTGTTCAACACACACTTCTGTACCAGTAGTTTAATATACACATAACATATAGTTCTAATACATCTGTAAGACAAGCATATGAATCATGCTGATATTCACAAATGATATATGATTATTTACAAAATTTTAGATAGCTGTACTGGCAGTATCTTTTTCTGTCACACTTCTATCTAAATCATATTAATATTCACAAATGACATATAATTATTTACAAAATTCCAGATATCTGGGCTGGCAGTGTGACAATAGAAGTAATTTTCCTCTTCTTTATACCCTCTGGGAAGGGGGACATAAGAAAATGGGTTTGTAGCTCTGGAAACTAATGTATTTTAAGCAAATTAAAGTACTTGTTTGCAATCATTTTATAATCTAAGGCAGCAGCAGAAGAAGTTGTCAGCTGTACAAATGAAGGACCGGCTGGCATCTGAGCATATCTTGGCCAATGTGAGGGTGACTGACATCCCTGCATTGACATCAGTAGTCTCAACAACTGTAGGGCTATGGTGAAAGGCTACAAAGGCACTCAGTGAAATAGTTGGTTGTATTTAGAATGCTGCCTTCCTCCATTATAAACACAAGTCTTACCTAGGCAGGCCTTGGAATGCCATCATCCTGAACAAAGAAAATGGCAATGGTGTGTGTGTGTGTGTGTGTGTGTGTGTGTGTGTGTGTGTGTGTGTGTGTGTGTGTGTGTATCCCAACTCCTCTGTACCCAGAGAAGGAGAGATTCTCCATGGAGCATCATCACCTGTTTCCATCTTTTGTACTATACATTTTTGTTAATCTTTGTGGGTGGCTAGATTTCCTAAAAATATTTTCCAATTTGTTTTTGACAATAAGTGTGTGTTTACCATTGGAAGTAGAGGGGCAAGATCCCAGATGAGTGGAGCCCCCTGGAGAAGTGTTAATGGTCTATGAATGCTGTGAGGAATGTTTGCCCATCAAACAAGCATCATGATATAGTCTCAAATCTGATGAAATAAGCTTTCCCTTTCTTTACAATTAGTGTAAGCATATAATGTTATAATTCTATATAATTATTCTTTGTTTTAAATCTACAATGGTAAATCTTCCTATTTTTACTAAAGTTACATATAATATCTGTATTGTATTTCTACAGAATGTGGCCATTCCAGAATACCTCTCATTTCCCAAACTACATATTATCTTTCCTCCTCACAGTTATTCTGTTTGTAATCTTTTGTTTTATTTCAATATTTCACTAATTCCATTTTGAATGTCTTCATTTGTTAAAAAATGTATGTCTTCCAATATAATTACATCTACATCACATGTATTACACCATTCCAATATTCTTCTTACTATATTCTTAATACTGTTTAAAGAAAGCACTCTAAAATTTTCATTTTCCCTTTTCCTTAGATTCATGGTTTCATAAGTTTATACCTAATTACTAGGTTAGCTGCCTTAATGGGCCATTTTAAGCCAAGCCAATTTCACTCCCAAAGGTGAGAATCAAACACTGTACTTTGTGTCTGAGTCAAATACCTTAACTATCATACCAACCCCCAACCATTAGCTGTATATAATCTTTTTCATCCATTTCCTCTCTGTTTCTGTTTGTACTTACTCCTTTATTTTTTTTCTTTTATTCTCTTTTACCAATAAAATTCATTTTTACTATCTCCCAATTTATGTTTTCTTCATCACTTATTTCAGCATCTTCTTCTATGTCCTCTTTATTATTTTTTCTCATCAATGTTTCCTTCTATTTCTACTACTTCTAATTTATTTCTCTTTATTTTCTTACTCTTTTTTTTCCATTTTTACAATCCATCCATAAATATACCATTTTGTTATAACATTTCAATTCACATTTTTACCATGTCCCATTTCCCTACAAATATAACATTTTCTTCTATCACAGTTTCTTATCAAATGTCCTTCTTTTCCATAAAAAAACATGCTTTGGTTTATCTAAGTATTTTACAACACCCCTATTCCCCTCCACACTTATCATGCTTAGTATATGTATAATTTTTTCTCTTACTATTTTTAACAGAATATTACAATCCCATCCACCAGTCCATAAACTCCTTTTGACTTTTGCAATGTCTAGTACTTCTTTACATAAAATTATAAGTGTTGTTTCTAAGTCTCTCTTTCCACCTCTGTTTGAAATTGTACATGCATTTTCTTTTTTGTTTCCCTGTTAAATGATTTTATCACATAAAGATTCAATGGGTTACAGTCATTATTTTTTCATATTCTCCAAGAAAACTTTCCATTGAAAAAACATTCTCAAATATATCACAAAATGTATCTTTGTTAATAAGCATAAATGATCTTACCTCATGTGCCTTTACACCCAAAGGAGCTATTTAATTGTCTCACACTTCATACCTCTCAATTTCTTTGCCTTATTTGCTTTGAATCCTTACCACATACTTCTGTTTTAAATTTTTTACTGTTTCTTTCTTTTCTGATACTCCCCTTTTGCCTTCTTTTACTTTCTTTGCATCTGTTTTCTTTTCCATCTCACCCCTTTCATCATAATTGTCTCTGCATCCTCCTTTTGTATTTTCTCCCTAATGTCCCCCCAGGAATAGTCTCCTTCATTTTCTGGCTCACTCTGCATCACCATTTATTTAACTAAATCATCCCACAACTGTCCTCACTGGAGGGTTTTAATTATACATCCATCATTTGCCAACTCATCTCAATCAAACAAATTTCTTTGAAACCCCTACTCAGAATCCTGTACACATTTTCTGGTCACAATATCAGCTTCCCTTCTTCATTTTTCTCACCACTCCATTATCTCCTTCTCTCTCCATCTGCCTTCCTTTTTATGCAGGCCACCTCCATGCATTGAATGGAAACAAGAAGTGCTTGTGCAAAATGGGTCCCACTCACAACAATGATGAATAGGGGGAGTTCCCTGGGTGTCCTGGACAAATTTCCCCTAGTACTATAAACACCACCTGAAGTCACCCTGAAAAGAATCTACTAGCCAAATGGGACTAACCCAGTTAGCAAATGATTAATAAAAAAATACATTTTTCACTTCAACAGGCTGTCTCATTGTGACATAACTGTTTCCACTACCTTCCTTCTAGAATGAGTACAAACTAAAAATACAATATTTCACTATTTCAATTTATATGGGTTCCTCTTGTCCTATCTCACTGCCACCCACAAATTCAGTTTTCCTTAAAATTCAAAGAAATTTTGTCCTGTTTTTTTTTTTTAATTGACATAGTAAAACCAGTAATGACCAGAAATCTCATATCCAGTACAGCAAATGTTAAACTTTCTTGACTCCCTCTCCATACTGTCTATTCCTTCCTTATGAAAGTCACTTATAAAATACCCAGTCATTACAATAATAATAATATCTACCCCAAGCAGGACCTCACCCAATGGCTCCAATATAGCACCCAATTAACTCATCTCCTCTGCAGGGACAGAGATAGGTATTCCTGGGTTGGGCAAGTGCCCTATGGTCTGTTTTTTTTTTAACCTAGGAAGCCTTGTAGGCCCATTCATTCATTGGTGGTGAGAGTCAAGTGGTAGGGAGCAGGCCAGCTTGCTAGTCCTATGGGATGGCCTACTGTCTCCCCAGATAGTGTACCTCCTCGGGTCTATATTACAACATCGAACTAAAACAAGTTTGAACATTGTAATTTTGAACCCTAAAGTCCGAAAGTTAAAAATAGCAAAGCCATGGCACATTGACTTTTTTTCCCAGGGGAAAAAATCGTTGGGCCATTTTCGGGGCTTTGATATTTCTTCCACTGTGGTGCAATCTCAAAGTTTATATATTTAGGTAGGGGGCTGTGGGGGGCAAGGCCCCCAACTTTTAGGTCATGGAACAGGGATTTTTTTCCCTGGGAAAAAAAATCGCTGTTCTGTGTTTTCAGTTTTGTTGGGTTTCAGAGTTTAGGGTTCGATATTACAACGCTCTAACTTTTGTTAGTTTGACGTTGTGATATAGACCCCACCTCTTCACCATCAGTAGCTCACCAGACTCTGCAATTTACTACCTTCTAGGACCTCAGCTCACAGATAGAAGTGCAGAATAGCAGAGCAGGCTCCATAGGCATATACTGCATGGAGAAAAGGCTCCCTGCTCCCACTGGATGACACGCAGTGGAGCCTACTGCTCTTACTAGGTTGTCACCTTAAAGCCAGGTCCAAGCTGACTTAATCTGCCCAGCCACCCCCCCCCCCAGATGGGCATGCTGACAGAGGCCTATCACTCTCATCATTTTCAGACAGAGCCTACAAGCACCTAATCTGCTAAATGAACTCAGGTCAGTCACCTGCAGCATAGTCATGGCTTTATATCTTTACGCCATGGAGCTGGCTACAAAAATACTGTCTGTGGTTAAAAGTCATAATGTAGTTCCTCTATAAAGAGATAATAGAATTACATTACTTAAGTACACAAATTTGTCCTCAATTTTTAAATCAACATGACTCCCATACTCCAGTCCAAATTCCCTTTGACTTTCTTATCAATAAGAATATCCAATAATCTTTATTGTCCATTTCATTCGGTACATCATTCACAAACTGTAGTTAATCTTTTACATGCCTGAAAGCTTAAAACATGCATAATGTAAGAATTGTATGGAACCTATTCCCTTCTTCAATAAAAAATTCACAAAGTTGGAAGCTAATTCAGATTAAGTGATAAATGCAACTGCATATATTATGGAGTAAATCACACAACCAAACAAAGCCTAACGGCTGTACAACTCTGTCACACTCTTCACATCTATCAAATCAGAATAATGAATTTCGGATGCCAAACAGTCTCGCACACCAACAAAAGTCCTTAACGCAATTTTATTTATCAAATAAGTTAGCGTTTTCGCTTCTCTATACAGGGAAGCTTCATCAGAGAAATGCAAAATGTTCAGGAAGGCGCCAAAACTTACTAAACATTTAAATACATAGGAAACAACACATATTACATCACTTCCTGAAGAAACAAAATATATACTTTATAATAAAATGTGACACCATATTAAAAGTATGTATTCTATATATATGTGGTAGATTACTAATTAATCAGTTAATTAGTAATCTACCACATATATATAGAATACATACTTTTGTATTAATAAAGCGCCTTCCTGAACATTTTGCATTTCTCTGATGAAGCTTCCCTGTATAGAGAAGCGAAAACGCTAACTTATTTGATAAATAAAATTGCATTAAGGACTTTTGTTGGTGTGCGAGACTGTTTGGCATCCGAAATTCATTATTCTGCAGTTGGTCTTGTTCGTGGTATTCATTGGTTTGTCTTATGGCTTTGGATTGCCTCTCTAGTCCCGCTAGCCCTAACATCTTTGGGTCGGATAAAACCGGCAATATGGATATGTCTTCTTTACTTTTGGCCGTGTCTCAGAGATTGGATTCTCTGAATTCACGGCTGGATACGATCGAAAAAAGGAGTCTTCAGTTTGGTCCAGATGCCTTAATCGACAACGGGAACAAAACAACTTTGGAGCGTTCAGGAGACACTGTTACGTGTTCCTTGCCAGCGGCTCAGCCTGTTCGCTCTTCAACTATTGTGAACACGCAAAAGGATGCAGGTGCTTCTTCGGTGAACACTTTTACTAATTTTGGTAGCCAGGAAAGTGCACTCATTGGCGTGCCATCACTGTCCGAATGGATAAACAACACAGGTGACTTTTTCACATTTTTAAAACCTTCTGTGGATGACCCGCCGGTGCCAGTTTCTGGTACAACTTGTGTTCGTACTGATGATATTAATGAAAAATTAAAAATCTTGGATAACAAGACATTGAAGCTTAGAAAGCTTCAGCTTGAAGTAGCATACTTCAAGCAGTGCCTTTGTGAAAATATCGTTCCAAAAGGCTTAAGGAACAATTTTTCACCCTCGAATTTAATACCAGGTGCAGCGTTTCTAGCAGACCTATATGCGCTTTTTCAAATGCAAGGCGCACAACTAATTGATTTAATTATTAAACATTATTCCCTGAATATTGATGCACTTACACAGGAAATCAGTTTATTGGACAATGAAATAAAGATTGATTCTAATTTCAACAGATTCAAATTTGATTATACTCGTATTTTTTCGAGTATCGATTCTTTTATGACTAAATTGAAGTCCAATAAATCTAAAAATCTGTTTCGGGATAGGGCATCTTACCAACATAACAAAGCCTATCCGAAACTGATTTCAGTACAAAAACAAAGTGAGATTAATGGTTCTTCAGGGAATATACATGACAATAATGAGGGTGAAGTGGAACAGATTACTGTTAACATTAATGGTGAAATTGAAGAGAGCGACAATGGTCCTAGGAGGAGCAATAGGAACCGTAACAAACATGGACAACAAGAAGTAGTGAACAGGGTTCCTAGTAATAGTAATGCCAATAATGCATTACCAAAACCACCTCAAAAAAATTTTTTAGGCAATCGCAACAATCAACAGCAGGGAGGCAGGGGCAGGAACTGGAACAGATAACAAGTTCCTCGAGCAGCACAAAAAGTACTGAGTTTCCGAGAATATTACACAACATGAAAGGCGATTTTACTATTTACAACTTTTCATCTCTGGAACTTGAACCAGAATTGGTTGAAATGCTAGCACTAGGGAACACTTTTGTTCCCACTAGGCATTGTGATGTGGCTAAAGTGTTAATAGATTTGAAATGTTATGTACGAAAACTCAACTTAAAGTTGTTATTTAATGATGACACTGACTATGTTAATAATGGTTTGAAACTATCTAGTATCTTTAACCCTCCAATTCATGTGGTGTTAAAAATTTTTGAAAACGCATGTGAGTTAGATATTAGACATATGAATAGATTACATAATTCTACAACTAACACATTTAACATCACTAAGGAACAGGTGCAAGCACAACCATTTACGGGAATCCCCTGTCAGGGTAATAAAACCAGACAAAGGGGGCGGTTTGGTTATTTTTGAAAAAACTGATTACATACAGAGAATGTTATTGGTTCTAGACTCTCCTGCTTATGAAACTGCTTCTCTCAATGTTATGAACAGGTGTTTTAACCAAATAAGAGGTTATTTCAGAGACTTATTCATCAATGGTAGGATCGACATGGATATGTATAAATACATTGACATTTCCCAACCTAGGGTCCCAGTGATGTTTGGCATACCCAAAGTCCACAAAAATTATAAGGACCCACCATTGAGGGCGTTAGTAGATGGGAGATGTTCTATAACATACCCATGTTCTAAATATATAGATTTTTTGCTTTCCAAATACATAAAGCTCATTCCTAGTATCTGTAAAGATTCCTGGACCTTCTTATCAAGTATCAACAATATCAGTTATGACGGTTCCTACAATTTTCGTACCATTGATGTTGCCGACTTATATACCTCCATTCCCCACCAGGAGACAACAGAATGGATCGGGTTGCTTCTAACTGAACTAAAAGCTCCCAAAATTGAAATAGACAACATCACAGAACTTCTAGACATTGTGCTCACTTCTAACTTCTTTTTGTTTGAAAAAGAATACTATGTCCAAAAACAAGGGGTAGCCATGGGCTCCCCTTGTGGTGCCAGTGTGGCCAACATTGTTATGGCACACTGGGAGAAGCGTTACATTTTGGACAATTCTGATTGGAAACAATATATTTGTTATTACACTCGTTTCTTGGACGATGTTTTTATTTTGTTTAAAGGTGACAAACAGGTTGTCCAAGATTTTATAGATTATATTAACCACACTACAACCTTTCTTAGGTTTACATACCATTTTTCTAGTGAAGAGATTGATTATTTTGATGTGAAACTCACTAAAGATAGATTAAACTCCAAATTTCAGTCAAAAATTTTTAGAAAGGACACATATGTTAATTCTTTCCTTCACTACTCGAGCTCTCACCCTCATAAACAGAAGAGGGCAATTGTCAAAGGACAATTAGTTAGAGCTGCGAAAATGTGTAGTGATTTAACAGATTTTCTAGCTGAGTGTTCACTGTTAAAAAATATGTTCATCAATAGGGGTTACCCTAAGGTGTTGGTTGATGAGCTCACTGAAGAAGTAGGATGTAAGAGGAGTATTGGTTTTTACAAACCTTTGCTGCATTCGGAGATTTTGGTCTTATCTGATACAAATAATGATATGGCCAACTTGAATGCTTCAGATAACATGGGGTCCAATGGTAATTTGGCCCCGCTACCTTTGAGTTTTATTACTACGTACAATAGTAATTCTAAACAGGTGTTAGAAATTATCCACAAAAACTGTTTTTTTATTTCTAATAATTCTCTTTTGGTTGAGAAATTAGGCCAAAAACTTCGAATAGTCTACAAGAGAGGAACTAACATTAAAGAATTACTACAAAGGGATCTTGGGCTAAACCAATTTAGCAGATCAAAAGGTTCTTTTGCTTGTGGTATGTGTAACTGGTGCAAGGTTATTCGCACCGGTAATACATTTTGTATTAGAGGTTTAAAATACGACATCAAATCCAAAATTAACTGTGAAACTAAGTCAGTCATTTACATAGCATTCTGTGTTTGTTGCCCAAGTTTCTATGTCAGTAAAACCGACAGAAAACTTAGAGAGCGTGTTTATCAACATTGTTATGCGATAAAAAATTGCAAAACTGAAAATGCTTTGGCCAAGCACATAATAAAAAACCCAGGACACAGTTTTCAATTTATGGGCATTGATAATTTAACATCTTCTATTCGGGGTGGACCCATCTCTCTCTTATTGGAGAACCGGGAATTGGAATGGCAACTCAGGTTAGATGCCTTCAATTCCCCAGGATTAAATGAGAGTTGTAATATTGCTCCTGTATTAAAATACAAAGCCTATCTCAGGCGGTAGTAGTTATTAGGTTCTAAAGAATACTTTTGTGTAGCAATGATTTTAAGATTTGGTATACATATATATATTAATATCTTTCATAGTTTAACTATATACACCTTTAATTTGATTACACATAATGAGTGTCAACTTTTAATTGAAATTTTAAAGTGATTTTGTTGTTTGTTTAATGCTTTGTAATTCTTTACATATGTTCCTATATTGTGGACTTCATTATTTCAAAGAGTGCCATTAACTTTTACCATCGAAACATATGGCTACTTAGTATTACTTATATATATTCATTGTGTTTATATAGTAATTTAACTTTTAGTAGTTACAAGACATTTGCGTGTTTATGATCCTTTTACTGGTATTTTAATTAGTAATCTACCACATATATATAGAATACATACTTTTGTATTAATATGGTGTCACATTTTATTATAAAGTATATATTTTGTTTCTTCAGGAAGTGATGTAATATGCATTGTTTCCTATGTATTTAAATGTTTAGTAAGTTTTGGCGCCTTCCTGAACATTTTGCATTTCTCTGATGAAGCTTCCCTGTATACAGAAGCGAAAACGCTAACTTATTTGATAAATAAAATTGCGTTAAGGACTTTTGTTGGTGTGCGAGACTGTTTGGCATCCGAAATTCATTATTCTGCAGTTGGTCTTGTTCGTGGTATTCATTGATCTATCAAATCAGACACCTGTTTTATTAAAAGGACTTACCAATAGCCATTTCCAAGGAAAATAAGCTACTTGCCTCATTCTTAATTATTTTCCAGCAATTTCTAAAGAAACTGCTACACAATCCTTGTGGCATTCTGGCAGTTCTCATGTAATTCTTACCTTCATTCAGTCATTATTGCATCTCACTTCAGTTTCTGACTTCTTTATTCAGAAAACTCTATGCAAGTTTGCAAGCCAACTGAAATGTGTAGCACCATCAGATGTGACAACAGGTAGGCCATTCAGCTGGAAATATGCTGTCCTACTAGAGGTTCCTGGTTTTCCATCAAATGGATCTAATCTTTAGCTTTCCCACTATGTCTCTCTATCAGATTTATTACATGTAACAGAACACCATCAGACATATCGTCACCTCACATCAGAAATAGTTTTACAACCTTCTCCTCAGAGAAGTAACAAAACCATCCACCTCAGCCTCTAGGTTTTGTCCAAGTATAGTGCTTTATTAAAATGTAAAATGGATCAAACCAGCATGTCAGAAAATAAATTCCAACAACAAATTATCATTACTATATATTATGAAAAAATATCCTAAACCATAAAAAATGAAACTCACAAAAAGCATTAAATAAAAACAAAGCATCAATATATCCAATTTGATTCCATATAATCATCTCAAAATTTGATTCACTCTTCCCGTTACTGTATTACTTTTTTTTTTACAAACTTCCTCCACTTCTCCCCTTCTATAAAAGTCAAACACACTGAACCAAAACAGTACAGATGTGTAAGAACTTACCATAACAGTAGATGTTTTAATACATCTCTGTTGTAATAATGCCGATAAATGGCATTTATCCTACCCAAGGATACTATATGTCTGACCAGTGTGCCAAAGGTTTGGCTCTCCATCACTGACCATAGGCCTGCCCTTTAACCTAGGCAGAAGAGCTGCATTCTGGTACACGTGACATACAGGTGCTGAAATTCTCAGCTTTTCTTGTCCCAGGAAGTTACTGCAGCTAGCTACAATGTGGATAGACTCAGATAATACAAGGTAGTGAGGAGGAATAGTAGGTAAACAGGGCTTCTCTCTCAGCCAAAATGAAAAGGTTGATAGAGATGCATATACTGGAACAGAAATCTATTTTAACATCTATTGCCATGGTAAGTTCTTAAATGTGCCATGTTCATCATTATATCACTTTTGCAGTAATGCTGACAAACGGGATGATTCCCAAAGCTTTTATGTATAGTGAGAGGGGGTAAAAGGACCTGAACTAGAATTCAGTAACCTTGGAGAATGCTTCTGGCAAATCCAGTTCTGGCTATGGAAAAAACAACATCTATTCTGTAACATTTTCTAATGGTGTGAAATAAAGATCAAGTAGCTGCACCTAGAATGTTCTTGTGAGTCTAGCTCTCTGAAAACGGCCCCTGAGGGCATTACAGCTCTTATACAATGAGCTTTGATCTTTGTCTAAGATGGATTTATGTGATCAAAATATTGAAGAGCTAAAATGAATGCTTTCATTTCCTTTATGTCTATATGTTTTTTCTTGTTCTGTTTTGACCAAAAACATTGTACTTCGAATCATTTTGAACAAACCCCTCAGGCAGTGTCTGACATATCTGTAGAGAAACTTTGAAGAAGAGTAGGAATTTGAAAGGGAACTCCTGGATTAAAGTTTATCTGAGTGTCAAAGCTGTTTACTTTCCCAATTAAACACTGCATCATTTTTTGTAGTTCCCCAAAGGAGCATTCCTCCAGAGCAGAGTCAGAGAATGTGGTATATTCAGGTTCAGATTCATATCCTGAAAGGAAATGAATCTGAAAAGAATAAATCAAGAAGTCAGATTCTGGTTCTGAGGAAGAATCTTCTTCAAATATGTCTACTTTTTATGGGGGGGTAGATAGTGGAAGCAAAAAAAAAAAAAAAAAAAAAATGAGGGGGATTTAAAATCCATAAGGGTTTTGATCAATCCCCTGAGAAAAATCCTACCGTTCTTACAGAGGATCCCCTGAGACAGGAGTTGCTGAAGAAGAAAGATGCTGACATGTTTGATTCTTCTTATTAGGGGTTTCTAAGAAAACTATATGAGAATGACCCCTAACCCGGATGTACCTGCATCAAAGAACCGGGAACACACACACACACACACACACACACACACACACACACACACACACACACACACACACACACACACACACACACACACACACACACACACACACACACACACACACACACACACACACACACACACACACACACACACACACACACACACACACACACACACACACACACACACACACACACACACACACACACACACACACACACACCAATTGACTGGTCAGATGGGATGTGTCTGTAGGGTGCTCCATGTCAGCCTCCAGCTGGATCATTTCAGAGAGAAGAGACCCAGAGGCCAGACAGCCCATGGGCTTCTGAACCGCTTCAGTGGTATGTCCAACTCCAACCTGGACAAGGAAGCCAGAGTAATAACTTCCTTGTGCTTCTTAGATTTCTTTTTCAACTGTGAAGGGGACATCTGAGGCAGGAACCTCAGAAGACATGGTGGTTCACATAAGAGCATTCAGCCATTCAAGGTTTTCTCTGAGTTACTGCACAATGGTACCTCCTATACTGAGACAACAGATATTGCCAACATACTGGCAGACAGATTCAGTGCCAACTTTACCCCCCCCCCCCAAGGACCAATCACAATACCGGAGGAATGCCAGGCACACAACATTAATGCCATGTCTGACCCAGCTCTGTTAGAAATGCTGCATCTAAAGAAATCCAAATCCCTCCACACCACACACTCCAGAGACCTCAACCTCATTACTACAATCAGCAGAACATGCTGGAGGGGCAGGTTCATAACCCAGACACTGCCCATGCTCTGGAATAGACTTCCCATACATATCAAGCAGAGCACCTCACTGTCCCTCTTCAAGTGAAATCTTGATGAGTGGATGGTTAATATAAAGTTCACCCCAGGGATCACTCCAGTGGCTCTACTTGATAGATGCACTGGGAACTAACGTTGGGTGGCACAATGCCAGGGCACTTCTATGGGCTTGGCTTGTAAAGGCTCCAGGGCCATTAGCCTAGTACACACCTATGAACCTATAAGAGAAAAAGAGACAACTTCTTAGGGTTTTGGGGACAAAAGCCTGACAAATAATATAGTCCCAGATATTATACCCTGGCTCTAAGCAAAAACACTGTGAATAACACTCACAGAGGCATTTGTCTCTTTTTGGTGACATTAACACAATTCCAATATAAGATTATGAAAAAATGAGAAAGAGTCCATAATGGGGTACTTAACTTTCATTCACATTGGCAAAATGGATTTTTTCAAAATGCTGACAGATTGAGGTATAGATGATTTCTTGCTTCGTGGACTGGCAGCAAGAAAGTTCTGAAGATTATGATGCCTGTACGTCCATTATATACCAGCATACACCCCTTATGCTTTAGTCTAAGGGCAGACATATGACATGTAAGGAAAGAATGCCTAAGCTTTGGCATTCTAGCTGGATGTATGCCATCCCTGGCAATTTTTCAGCATTATTGCAACAGTGATCTAATTATAAACATCTATTGTTCTTTTACAAAAACGTTTATCCCATATTATACTCTGTGAAAATATAACCTCTCTTTTCTTTATATTTTAGTTTTGACTTTAATGTTTTAAGTGATAACTACCAAATAAAATATTAAATACCAGTTCATACCACATCCTACCTTTTCTTCACAGAACAGTTTCCTTATACTCAACTTCAAATACATTCCAGCATTTAATTATGTAAAATTTATATACAGCATCTTCTTACCATTTCTGTATATGCTACACATTTAATTTACTTTCCTGAGTGATACGTTTTTCATATTAGAAGAACTCACAGTAACAACAAACTGACACGAATAAAATTAGTACTGGTCTAAAGAGCCCTGAAGCTCTTAGCAAATAACCCAAAATGAAATAAATTCTAATGAATAAATAAAATAAAATAAAATAAAATAAAAATAAAAATTAAATATAATTAAATTATCTCACAATTTTAACACTACAATATTTTAATATTCCAATATTTTAATATTTAATATTTAATATTTAATAATTATTTAACATTTAATATATAATACAATATTTTATACATTACATTGTATGTACTCATAGTATTTCAAGTGCACCAGTTTTAAATTTATTCATTTACAATGTCATTTAAATATTTGCTATTTCTCTTTTTATTTTTATTTTTTGCTTCTATTTTATTGTTATTCTTAAGTAGTGAACTATGCACAACATTTAATATTTCATATCAAGTTATGTTATATATATATATATATATATATATATATATATATTAATTTATCATTTTTTGTTAAGGTACCTTTATATGACAAGATATTTTATGTAAAAAGAAAAGATTTGTATGTATGACATTCAAACAAAAGGTTTGCAGTAGTCAGGTGTTCTGGATTAATTAATCTAGCAATTAATTTGTAAACCAATAAGGTGCTTTTTCATATTCTTACCATTCAGCAAATCCCTAACATCTCTTTTTACTTCATGCTTATGTAATTCTATAAAAGTTCAGTAAAATGTCTTAAGCAAATAATTAAGTAATGTTCCACTATTAAGCACATATTTCATCACTACCATAAGATGTAATGAAGCCAACACATTGCTACAGGCTCTACATTAAGAATACCATCTTTCTCCACAGATTACAATATTTCTCTTTTATGTGATTTAGTGTTGAACCCCCAATACACAAAATATCACCCCGATCCATTTCACTTGTATAGACTCAAGGAACAGGAAATCACTTCCTAAATTACCTACCTACCTGCCTTACATAAATCTGGTTTAATTAAACATACTTCTTAGGGACACAGTTTATCCTTTCCAAAGGTGTTAAGGAACATTCATTTTTAAATCAAAAAGTTCAGTGTTGCTCCTTTGATGCATGTTGCCTCAAACGTTACTCTGCAGACCTCACAGGTAATAGCTCAACTTGTTTATACTGTTAAAATGCACGTCAATTTTTTTTTTTGCAGTTACTCCAATACCTTTATGTTGATAATTAACTTTATCTCGGCATAACCTAATAAGTTGCACAATATTTTTAATGCATATTTTACCAGCTCTTCCCAAACATACAAAAGCACAACTAAACGTCAGAATTATACACCTTTCCTCTGTGTCCCATCCATACCTGTGATTGCTGATCAAATACTACATTAACTACTAAACCAAAAAGCTTAAGTGAAAGTCCTTAGTCAATACATTGGTTCATTTTAATTATATTAGCTCTTAAGTCCTTAGTCAATACATTGGTTCATTTTAATTGTATTAGCTAATAAAACATTTATACAAGGAATTACAAAAAAAGCATTCACATAAATCTTCCTCATCAGATTAATAAACCTTGTTCCAACTCTGTACACTCTCAAGCCTTCAAGTGTAACTTGTAAAATATTAAATTATTTTGTAGCATCACCTATTAGTCTTTTTACCTTTGTAAACATTATTTTCTGGACTACTTTCCTAATATTAATTATAAATCTTGAATGATTCTTTCTTGTAATTAAGCCAAAACATCCTTCTGCCATTACCCCTATTGCTGGATGTATATCATATTGATGGATGTATATCATTTGATCAAATACTATTTTGACTGAATAAAAAAATCAGTGAACACATTTAACTGAAAATTCATTTGACTCAATCATAATTGACAGGAAATGTTCAACATAAAAAATATACCATAAAAAACTTTTTTTTTTGCAAGAGGGCAAGTCCTCCTCCATCACCATGCCCTCTTTACTTACATATACACTAACTCCACATTCCTACAACCACAGAGAAAAAAAGATGCCACATACAGTGAATCAATACTGATGTAGAAAGAAAAACATCTAGAAATCTGGGGGTATGACATGATGATGGCCATTGTCAACCCACAAATACTCCTCCAGACTCATTTCCCTAATACCAAAGATCACAAATGGCATCACTGAAAACTGTCTATAGAGTTTCACAGTTTTCTATCAATTGTGAATCATTCAAATGAAGTTTTAGTCAATTGTGTTTGACCTTTTGGGATTCAGTTAAATAAGCATGCGATCAAAGGACATACCACATTTAACCTTACTCAAACTTAACTGAAATAACTTTGCCATCAATAATTTATAATCAGTATGAGCCAAAAGCAACAGTCTCCATTTATTAATAACCCCTCTCTATCTGCTTCTCCTTAAATAAAACTAACACTGAAGTATACATTTTCTCTGTTTTCCCTGAGCTTCCACTATTCTTCTTTCTTGGTATAATACTATGCATATAGTCCAGAGGACCACTGAGGAGCATTGCCAGCTAAGCCCAAAATAATTTAATGAGTTACATTCCATATAATACTCTGACTTGACAGAAACCAACTTTGTATTTGTTAACCAAGTCAGCACAATGGACACAACTGGTCCTTTTCAGGGGGTGATCTAGGAGTCCTGCCTGGTTAAGTGATATGCTCAAAGTCATGTAGTAGGTTACCAGAGCTGAATCAAACCTTAACATATAGAAGCAGCTCATTTACTGCTCACAGCCTTAATCATCCGCACTATAAGACTTATAAGAACAGAGAATGTGGCAGCTCCACCTGTTCTTGCCCTATACAGCTATAACATTCATATGTAATTCCATCAAGTCCTGGAAATCCTTCATGTATTTTAAGTATGTCCAAATCTTGTAATTTGTCGTTCACGTTTTTAACCCCCACATCCTCTCCTCTCTTCTTTTCCCTTATAGAAGTTTACAACAGGTTCTTCTACTTTCCTCCTACAAACTTCCAAACTAACATAAACCGTTTTACCATCCTACAGTAAATCTGCTGAAATATGTGCAACCTGTATTGACTTAGCTGTTAAAGGAATTACTTCCTCCGTGTTTCCTTTAATCAAAATATTTGATGTTCAGTCAGTGCCTCATTCCCATATTTTCCTCAAGTAATTATTTTTATAATACTCTGTGTTCTCTCCCTCAGTGACATCATGCAGATACTCTACCCTTTCATCACACCTCTTCTCCCGGTCATCCTTCAACATTTTTCCTGAAAAAGAAATTCCAGTTTAAGTTTACTTTTATAACCTTTCCACTATCAGCCCTGTCATAACCCTCCATATTCATGACAAACCAAATACAGACTTTAAATCAAAGCATAAAATCAATGGCAATCCTCACTAATGTTTTATTTTATACCTTACTTCCTTCTCTCAAAACTTTATATACGTGGCTGCATGCTTTGAAAGAACATCATCTCTACCCGTTCCAAGACTATGTCCTAAAGCTTTACTATAAACTATCTAATCTATTCTTGGGGTAGGTTTTCCTCTTTGATATATGTTTTCTACTTTATAAATAACTTAGGATCATAGGAGATTACTAGGCTATCGACCAGGTCATTTTAAGCCCAGCTGTTTCATCCCAATGTGATACCTTGAAAATGCTAGTCAATACCCAAGACTGCATTTAGTGATGACTGCCCATTTCTAGACTTAATTGAGGTTACAAACTTTTGTATTTTCCTACCCTGAGATACTCCTTTTTCTTCTCAGCTCTGCTACGCATTCTTAAGATACAACTGGTTGTTTTCAGCTCCTCAATGCTGAACACTGCAAACACTGTTTCCCATAAGTTTAGAGAGATACACCCCCTACATGGAGGGTGCAGGGGTTGCCACATACAAAAGTGATATATATTACATTATATTATATTATATTATATATTATAAGGATAAGTTATCCATGACTTGACCTTGAGTTCTCAAGTTTGAACCTGAGAAGACACAGGCAAAAGTTACTTCTCTATCACCTTCTAAAGAACTGAAATACTACCCATAAATAACAGAATTCATAGTCATATACTTGCCTAACTTTGTAAACATTTCAGTATGCACATTATTTTCAGTAGGTGCACATAAACAAAGCAGTTTTAAATGTGAGATTTAAATATGCAGTCACACATCAAAATTTGTCTGATACGACAGCTATATAATGTTGTAACTTCACCCTGTTCACTTTTACAGTATACTTCCTTCAGAACATTCTTTAGGACATACAGACCAAACTGCAAACCCTCCCATAACAACATAAATAATCTCCTTCTAGTTTTGAAACACTATCTTATAGTATACATACACCTGTTTCTTTAAACAGTACAAGTAAAATGTGTGTCCTTTAATACTGTTACTACCTAGAGGTTACACTAAAGTTTTACTTTTAAACAGTTTTTATCTTCTTTGGTATCCATGCCCTATTACCAGCAACTGCATCATATTCTGCATTTTTAGGCTAACGATTTGCAGTATTCCTTCTGCCTGTAAGACAGAATATGTAAGTTTTGATGTGCCCCTCCCCATATCCATTTCTATACTATTTATTTGATCCAATTCAAATTTTAACACCCTTCTCATTATTGGCCTGCACTTACAGCTCCCTCAATAACTACAGCTGAATATTTCCCATCCCTTTTGAGATTCATATTCATGAACGCACATCTCATATAACAATCTCGTCTTTCTTCCAGAACGTCTGAAGAGTTCATCTAGAAATAGTACTCTTTTTAGACTAAAAGCATTTTGCAATACAATTTCTTTTAAAATGCTATAGAAAATAAACTGTTCTGTAACAGGGTAAATGCTCGGTCTTCACCTCAGAGCCTCACAAATATAATAAAAAAATCGAACAGACCACAGCTGAAGAGTATATAGTTGAAACCAATGTTGTTTAATGCACAAAGTAAGCGCTTTCACGATCTGTAACTGACTGCTTCTTCAGACTTATACATTCAAATGAAATAGTCATGGCATTTAAATAGTATCTCATCAACTCAACAATTAGAGTAAATCAGTCAAGTCTATTAATCAAATTAATTAAGCACTTAACAACACAGTAAATAAATTCTGTCAAAACATTTGAAACCCTAAAAACTAATAAACCAGCAAAGTTATAAAAACAACTAAGCTAATACCAATAAATATTTTGCAAAAAGCTTAGTGTGTAAGTGGTTTGGCTTTAAGGAAGGGCTTAAGTGACACTGCACCATTAATCCCTGGTAGTTTATCTGCCTGCAGCAGCAAAATCCATTTTTGTTCTGCTGCTTCCGTCTTGTTCTTAATGTCACCACCCCTCATGCTTTGTTCTATAATTTCTAGCGCTAGCCTTCTGCTTGAACATGTCTTGCTAAGGCACTAGTTTCTTTAACATTATTTATATCTCTTAAATGCTCTAGAATGCGCTCTTTGAAACTTCTGTTGGTTTTAACAACATAAAATACATAGCATAACTTGCAGAAGCTAAGGTACACTAAATGTTATGTTTTGCAATCAGCATAATAGTCAATGTCTATGACAAACTTCTGATTTGGGTGTGTGAATGTAGTGTTAGAGTAAATAAACTTACATGCCATGCAGTTCCTGCAGGGAAATGTTCCTGTATTCTGAGACAGCATATTATTATTTCTGCTAACCAATGGTTTATAACATAGGTTCATAAATTAGTACTAGGCTAATTGCCCTTATGGGACATTTTAAGCCTTGCAAATTACCCCCTGCAAGAATCAAACCCTGTACCTTCTGTCTGTAAGGCAAACACCTTAACCATTATGCCAACCTCCCACCCCTATAATTGTCTTTTTAAGGATTTTTTTATTTTTAAAAGAAAAATATGCTCTCTTGTCTATAACACCATCCAGTTCTTCAACAGAATTTAAAATATTCCAGTTCCTCTCAAATATTTGACAAAACGTCTTAATATCACTAGAATAGGAAATAGGAAACCTAACTTTGTGTCTCTTTTCATTTTGTGTATTTTGTATGTCATTCGTACTCTCTGAGAAACACGGTTTGCCTCTGTAACTACGTCCTTCATACATATAAATAATACTTGTTTCTATATCTGCTGCATTGTAGCCTCTATCTATAAAGTCATCCTTTAAGGTGGACACTGCTTGATCCAGCCCATCTGCTGTATTATGCAGTCGACTCATTCTCATAAACTGTCCTTTGACTACATTCTTGTTAACATGTTTGGGATGCATACTAGTTTTATGTAGAATGCTATTTTTTCTACTAGGTTTTCTATATAGGCTGGTAACTAATTGTGTAGATGATTTTTTATTTATAGTCACATCAAGAAAGTTAATGGTATCAGATGAAAAATTATATGTAAATCTTAAAAAATCAGTAGTGCTGTGTAAATATTCAATAAAATGCCCCTTTCTCCACACTGCTTGCTTCTTCCCTTTAGATAGTATTTAATAAAGTGTCCAACCTCCCCACAAAAGTAGCTAATGCACAGTGGGTTTTAAACCATGTAACAAAATATACTGAGAAAATGGCATAATTTATCTTTTACAGACAAATCAAGAAATACAAACTACCAGCAGTCCAAAAACTAAATTTCTTACTTTCTTCACATTATACATCTTTTCTCAAAGTTTAGCCATAGCCTTTTCCTGATTCGTCTCAATCACACATGGAGATATAAATTGCACCATCACCTTCCTCTTTTTATTGACAGTAAATGGATCAAGGAACCTTAACAGAAAGCTCAGTAATTAACTGAGCAGTTCTCAAGAGCCACATCAAAAAGGAATCACAGACCTGATTTGCAAAGCCAATGCACCTAATGTTTTTACAGTTATCCAAAACAAATGCCTATCAAGAAGCTGTTCAACTGTGAAAATAAAGCAAAGTACATTTCTCCTCGCCTCCAAACATGAACTGCACTTCCTGTGGCTCTAGCATAAGTCCATGCAGCATGCTGTTTCTGTTAAGACAGTAATAGTATGCAAGAGTAAATGTGCTTACATTAAAATCCTGCTTGTTTGCATATGTGTATTTGTACGGTTGCAGAAGACTGTAGGTCTTCAGCATCATGTCACACAGTCCAATCCGCTAAAAAAACTCCATAATAAATTCTCATCTATATATACAATATTAGCCAATTTTCTCATTATATCATCAGACAGGTATCTGGATAATATATTTTTGTCAATATTATTCAAACTGCCAGCTTCACAAACACCAAAAGTCTTCTGCTCCATCTCTACTATATTGGTGTAACAGCAAAGGTAGTCCTACCCTAGTGTGGCAGCAAGAAACGTCTCTTACCTTGCAAATATCTAATGTATAATGGGAAGACTCAGGAAGGTTGCCATGAGCAGTAAGCCAATTTAACCACTCAAAGTAACCATTTCCATTTCAGAGACAACCCCATCACAGTGCTTTACCACTGAGAGGTGCAGCACCATGGTGGTCTCGCTCTCTCTATGGACTACTGCAAATGCTAATGAGGCATTCTGGGAAGTGGCCTATGCTAATTAGCCATGTACTCTTCCACAAAAATGGCTGTGGTATAGTATTTATGAAGCAGAATGATTCAGTCAGCTGCATAACTTAGCTCAGCCTTCTGAATCAGTTAATGAACATGGTCAAAAATTCACATACCCCCATTAGTCATTTTGTTAAGAGGCAAGTGAGAGGGAAATTAGCAGTGAAGTAGTGGTGGGGGTGTGCATGCATGTGTCTAAATGTGTGAGCATATGCAGAAGGACGGCTGGCCTCAGGAGAGGTTTGTGTGTGTGTGTGTGTGTGTGTGTGTGTGTGTGTGTGTGTGTGTATATATATATATATATATAGGTGAATGGGTGATTGTGAAGGAAGGCTGTGTGTGCATGCATGTGGGATTATAATGCCTCAGACTCCCCTAGCCTAATGAGCAAACCCTGCAATATTGGGGTGAGCACTAGATACAATAAAATGTATTCATTATTCTCAAGATACTCAAAAAGTTAAATGAGTGGTAGTTTTAATGTACAAAAGACATGTAGGGTAGGGGACACTAGACATGAGGGATATGCTTCCAAGTATACTCTAATTTCAATTAAAAAGAAAATGGAACAACAGTGTTGTAGCATGAAAGATGTAAAATGTATGGGGTTGACACTAGATACCAGGGATGCTCATTACATATTACCCTAACTCATTATACACAAACAAAAAAAAAAAGAACTGGAGAATCAATCCTGTACCATTCATACAGAGAACAACTATTCACAATGGCAAAGCTTTACTCCTCTGTGCTAACCCTAGCCACCAGATATATTTTTTAAAAATTACCCCAAGTCATTTAAAAAATAACAGGGCAATGAGGGGAAAAAGCTTTAAACTCCATAATTCTAGTTCAAGGAGGACCTAATTGACAACAGATTAGTACTCTGTGCTACAGAGTAATTATATAGTTGGATGCATTTTGTAAGAGGTAAGTACGATACATTATTATTACAGTATTATGGGCTGTAACAGTTTGTCAGTTAAGAGTACAATACATTATTATTACAGTATTATTGACTGTAACAGTTTGTCAGTTAAGAAAAAAAAATCAGGAACATTTGGTAAAATCTGGGACAGCTGAGAGGGTTGGGTATGTGTCCATGTGTGGGGAACTGCAGCCTTTCAATGGCCATGTACAGCATGTCTGGACAAAGCTGGGAGGAAAGTACAGTTGTGTAAGTAAACTTACCCTAATAGTGTTTGAATGATCACTGCTGCAGTAGTCTTTGCTATACAGGTTATATATCTTGCCAAGGATATAACAGCCAGCCAGCTTCCAAAACTTCAGGGCACCTTCCATGCACCTAAACTATCAAGCAGCTCAAGCTGAGCTGACTAAAAGGCAAGTTTGTGTGCCAATCCCTTTAGAGCTTGCCTGACAACAAGGAGAAGGAGGCTGAGCACTGAAAGGAATATACCAAGAACAAAACAAAAATGTTCACACCAAAAAAAAGGAGGATGGAGGGATGGAACAGCCACTACAGCAGTGAACATTGGAATATCTACTGTTACGGTAAGCTTACTTACACAACTGTACTGTGTTCATCATATTGATCACTGTTGCAAAAGCCTTAGTTATATGGATAGATTACCCTAGCTTACTACATTTGGGAAGTGGAAGGAAAGGACTCCAGGAGCCCCTGGAGAATGTTCCTAGCAAAGCCTGACCTGGACATAGAGAATGAATCAAGACTGCAGTGTTTTGTAAATGTATGTACATAGGACCAAGTAGCAGCTTCTAAAATACTTCTAGAATCCAACCCTTTCCAAAAAGCCATAGATGAGGCCAAGACCGTGGTAGAGTGGCCCTTAACCCTGCCTGGAATAGTTTTGTTATGGTGAGTGTAACAAAAGATCATAGCCTCAGACAACCATTTGTAAGTGGTCTGTTTTTACACAGGTTGTCCCTTCTTAACTTCACAAGCGATTAACAACTGATCCAAAGATATGACAGATTTAATTCTGTCAAGATAGTACCTGAGTTGTCTATGTTCAGCCAAGGTACTGAATATCCTTTCTCCCTCATTTTTAAGATCAGGAAAGAAAACTGAGAGCTGGATAGTATGGCTTAAAGTAAACTTGGGTACCACTTTAGGCATATAAGAATTAGTTCTTAAAGAAACCCTGTCCCTGCGAAAAATGAGATAGGGTTGACTCACCACAAGAGCTTGCAATTCATATAACTTTTTTCAGAGGTCAGAGCAATCAGTAAAACCTTTTTTCCATGTTAAGAACTTCAAATCAGCCAGGTTAGCAGGTTCAAATGGAGCAAATGTTAGCTACTCTAACCCAAAATTAAGATCCCAAGGAGGGGCACTTGGGGGTCTTTTGCTCAAAACCCCTTTCAAAAATATTTTGACATGAGACTAAATTAAAAGAGGAGGATCCATGGGCAAACATGCTGAACTGGCCAATAAATGAGCATTGATAGAGGAATAGAAGAGGTCATAAGATAGTATGTCACACAAATATTGTAAAACCAGAGAACAACTAGCACTGAATGGGTACTGGTTATGCATTGACACCAACTAGAAAACCTTATCGATTTGCTAATATATGATATTCTAGTAGCAGGCATTCTTCCCTCCATTAGTACCTGCTGTATGTCCTCATAGAAATGGTCCCTAAAAGGAATTAAGACCCTATCGTCCAGGCAGTCAGCTGAAGTTGACTGATGTCAGGGTGTTCAAAGACCCCTATTCTTATGTCAGTAAATTCGGTCTGTGAGGAAGCATGTAGTAATTGCCTCTGGCCATTTCCAAAACAAGGGAGAACCGCAATTGTCTGAGCCAGAAGGGAGTCACCACAATGATCTTGGGGATTCCTTCTGAATCTTCAGAAGTACCCAGAATATTAGTGGAAAGGATGGAAAAACATACAGGAACATTCCTGTCTAAGGAAAAGAAAAGGCATCTGTCTTCCAGATCTTCTTGTATGGAGTTCTGGAATAGAATACTGTTATTTAATTGTTCAGACAGGATCCAAAGAGGTTTGTTTGAGGAACTGTCCAAAGAGTGATCAAATCTTGGAAGACCCCTGATCTAGCTTCCATTTGTGAAGGTCTGTCCTGGTCCTGCTCAACTTGTCTGCCACACAATTTTGCTCCAACAGAATTAGATCTAGATATAGATCTATTTTTCCTGTGGAAGAAAAACTCTTTCAGCTAAGGCATCTAGTTGATATCCCAGCAACACAATCCTTTGTGAAGGAGTCAAGAAAGCTTTTTTTAAATGTTCTCTTGGAATCCCACCTTTTGTTGATTTCTCTCATCCAAGAGAAAGATTCCTAACACTTTGAAAAAGACTCTGCGAAGATAAGCAAATCATCTAAATATGGAAAAATGTGGACATGTTGATGCCTGCAATTAGCTACAACTGGAGCTAGACATTTTGTAAACACTCTTGGTGCAGTTGATAGTCCAAAGGATAAGGCAAAGAACAGACAGTGTGATCCAGACACACAGAACCTTAAGAAACATCTGAAGTTGAGATGAATAGGGCTGCCATGAAAAACATATTTTAAGTCTAATGTTACCAGGAAACTTGAAAGAAGAGGAAAGAGGTAATCAGTTGTGAACTGATAACATTTTGAATTTGAGCACTATCACAAACAAGTTTAGGAAAGAAAGACCCAGAACTTGCATTTTCTTTTATAATAAGAACATACTTGAATAAAAATCCTTCCCCACCTGGGAAGGAGGAACTGGTTCTATCACTCCTTGGGACAGCATGTGATGAACTGGAGGAAACAAAAGAGTCTGATCACAAGGATGAAGAATGAACCCCTGGAAAGGAGGACTTTTCCTCCCACTGGCATCTGTAACCTTGATGAATGATCATCATAACCCATTTGCCTAAAACTATCTGTTGCCTAGGAGAAAAATCAAGATTCAGACTTTCAGGAAGAAAAAAGTGGTCAATGTGTGAGGGGGTCACAAAGTCTCTTGAACAGTAATTCAGACTTGTTGGACTGTCCTTGGTTTGGGAAGATTTGAGGCTTCTTTTGGGAACCGCTTGACATTTCTTCTTAAATGTCTGTTTACCTGTACTTTGTTGAGACCGTTTATTATGCTTTTTGCCAAAACTAGATGAGTTAGAGAATCCCTTAGAAAATATAGAAAAGCAGGACTGAAAAATCTGAGAGATTCCATGGATCTGCTTACCTCTTTCATCATACTATTTGATTATGTCTGCAGTAGAGGGACCAAAAATTAAATTGCTCTCCAGAGGGTAATTTAAAATCTCATTTTTATCATCACCTGAGAGGTTCTGAGAATGTAGCCAGGCCAACCTCCTCAAAACAGAGCCAGTGGCCATAGACCTGGAAGAAGTATCAGCAGTCATATACACACTGCAAACAATGAATAAGTGACCTGTGCAACAGAAGAAACTAAATTATTTAAAGCAGATTTTCCTTGCAAGAAGAAACAGTAGATAAAACTTTCCTCATATTGTCACAATTAGTCAAAACAAATTTTTAACATATGAACCAGAACATTCAAAATTTCTGAAAATCAAAGTGGCAGAAGTAAACACCCTTTTCCCCGCTCTTATTAATAATCTTCTCATCCTTAGAAAGGATAGAATTGGAAATAACTAAGTGTTTAGAAGCAATGGGATCAACTAAAGCTATATCTGCTGGCTCAGGTTTGGGACTAATGTACAAAAACTTAGAAGAATGAGGAACTTTACACATCCTATCTACCTCTTTAGGGTCAGCAGGCTGAGTACCAGGAAAACTGCAGGCAGTAACACACATTCTCTAAAGCAGAAAGAATAGGAGAAGTGGCTGTAGTTTCTGGAAATTCCTTCTGTAATAATTTATAGTATTTTTTGATGGATTAAGAGTGTTCTCCCACTGAAAACACTGGCATATTCTAGCTTAAGTCTCAGAGAAAAAGTACCCCCACAAGGAGATCAAAAACTGAGCTCTCCTCCGACTCTGAATCAGAAATCTGAGAAGAAAACCCTGTGTCTGTCACTTCATCTTACTGTTTGATTCAGAATCTTGAATCTCTTCAGGAAAGGAGGGATGCCAGACTCAGTCAACTACTCCTGTCTAAGGAAATAGGAGGAGGAGTAGACATAAGCTTAGTTTTCTGTTTCTTTTTGACAAAAAAAATGGGGCCAACCATGTTATCTATGGAAGCAGCAGCTTCCCCAGGGATGGGCACAGCATTCTGACACAAAGAAGCCTTCCCTGTTAACTCCCTGAGGTTTGACAAGAGTGGCGCTTCTGTGCCCACTGAAGGGACCCCAACAGCCGCAAACTATGTAACTAGCCCCTAGTCCATAGTGGCTGTAGGTGCTGCACCAGAGGGATCCCAGCATAAAAGATGAGTGGTCTGAGGTGCAACAAATGGCCACAGCAATCACTCACCTGTGGCTGAGTCATATTGCTTGCTGTGGTGGCTAAGGGTGGTTGTTTAATTTTTTTCTTTTTGTGGTTGGAAGTAGTACTGACCACACAACTGTTAGTTTGTTCCATGGTCATGCAGAATGGTGCCTTTTTCCGAGGGAAGGCAAGCAGAAAATGCCAGTAGAAACTGTAAGTCTTTAAAAGGCATGCTTTTTTCACACAAAAAGACAGCAAAAACACTTTGCCATTCTCCAGAAAGTAAAATAAACACAAATTCACCACAGAAAAAAACAGTTTTCAGTTATTGTACATAACTTTTAAGTGACAAGAAAAGAGAGCTCTCATGTTTATGAGTAAGATACACTCTCATGACAGTCCGTTAAAACACTGAACTCCAAGCTTTAAAATAACTTTCCTGAAGATGAAAATGATAAAACACAAATAATATTTAGAAAATGGAAGGGAAGATTTTCCTCAAAGGGAACTTTTTCAACTGATGGGTCTCGGATCCTCAGATCCAAACTCTCGAGCTCCTCCCTTTACCCATAATACCCTACCAGCCTTACATACCTCAGACAGAGTTTGCTGCCCATAGAAGACAATGGGTAATACCTTAAGAGAACTCAAAAAGATACAGAATAAGAAAAAGAATTGGGGCTCAAATAAGGAACAAGATTTCACAAAGGGATACCCTTAGGCCTCTCCAGGAGCAAAGGGAAAGGGGTTAGGAGGGTGGGAAGTTGAGGAAGAATGAAAATGGGCAATGTACATGTAACGTTATGGTGAGTACTTAACTTTTCTATCTGATGTTGTCATTTTCATTCATTCCTCGTCTGAAGGGACAGAGTCCCCAGTTAGAGGAATCTTGGGTGGTCCTCATAGAAGGATATTTCGGAGTACTGCTGAGTCAAAGACAGCTCTGTCACAAGAAACAAAATCCAGTTTGCAGTGAGCAATAAAAGTATGAGCAGTAGACCAAGTGGCTGCTGTATAAAGGTCATCTATGGAATCTCCTGACCAAAAGGGTGAGGATACGGGTCTATATCACGTCATCAAACTCTTAACAGTTCAAACGTCATATAGTCGATACCATATGATCGAACTTTTAAAAGTCTGAATGTTTCAATGGAAATCTTCGTACAGTGTGGAATGGGAAGATTTCCCTTTTCTACACTGTAGTGCGATCTCGGAGTTGGTGGGGGGGTGAGGGGGGGCTTGCCCCCCTGATTAAACCGTTCAGGTAGATTTTTTTCCTTTGGTTTATTTTTTTTTATTACATTTTCAAACTTTTAAAAGTTCGATCATATGGTGTCGACCATATGACATTCAAACTTTTAAAAGTTCGATTATGTGATATAGATGCGAGGATACAGCTATAAACCTTGTGGAAGGAGCTCCAATTTGCATAGGCAAAGACAACCCTCATTTACTATAAACAAAAGAGAGGCAATGAATTAACCACTTGGCCAGTTTAACTTTATAAACTGATATGCCCAATCTGTTAGGTGAGAAAGATACAAACAACTGGTCAGTCATCCAGAAATCTTTGGTGCGATGGAAGATAAAATTGAAGTTGTTAATGTACATTCAAAAGATGGCACATGTACTCTCCCTTATTTGAAAAATTTGGAAAGAAAACTAGGTGGTTAGTAACCTGGTTGATATTAGACTCAGAAGCTATCTTAGGCAAAAATGATGGGTTGGTCCATAAGGAAACCCACTATTTGTGGAAAACCAGGTAAGGAGGCTTGCAGGACAGAGCCTGGAGTTCGGATACTTGTCTAGCTGATGTAATAGTAATTAGAAAAATAGTCTTTCAAGACAGAAACCCAAGGTCTGACTTAGCTGAAGGTTCAAAGGGGCCTTTGGTCAGTGCTTGAAGCAAGATAGTTAAATCCCAAGGAGTAGTAGGACCCTTTAGTGGAAGTCTAACTAAAAAAGTTCCTTTGAGAAAAGCTTTGCATAATTTAGAAGAAACTAAGGAAGAATTATTTTCACCTACATGCAAATTTGAAATGGAGGACAACTAGACCTTAATAGCAGAAAAGCTAGCCCCTTCATTAAAAGTTGAAGCTAAAAGTCATGTACAGCTGGTATAGGGGCAGAAAATGGGGGTCCAGATCCCCCTTAAGGGCACAGAATGCAAATCTCTTCCATTTACTTTTGTAAATATTTCTAGTAAACGTTTTTTGAGAAGATAATAAAATGTGACAGACCAGGGAGAAAAGGCTGGGCTGCCTAGCAATCAATGGAACTGGAGAAACCATGCAATCAGTTTGAGGCCTGTTATGTCCTTCTGCCAGGTGAGACAGGGGGTCTGGATTGGAATCCAGTATCCAGGGCAGATGTAGAAGATGAGGCTAGAGGAAGAGAAACCAAATCTGACAAGGCCAAAAAGCAGCAATGAGGACAACTGTGCTCTTCAACTGGTATGCTTTCTGTAGAAATTTGGGGATGAGAGGTAATGGGAGCTAGAGAAGATTGGCAGGCCAATCATAGATTAGAGCTTCTCACAGAGACTTCCCATTAGAGGGAACAGAGCAAATAACCCAATGCACTTGTTGTTGAGGGGAGAGGTGAAAAGGTTGCAGCATAGTTGGCCCAATTAATGGAAAATTCTCTCCTCCACCTTGACATTGAGAGACCACTCATGAGGCATCAGAATGGACCTGCTTAGTTTGTCTGCAATTATGCTGGCTTTCCCTGGTATATGCATTGCTATGAGAAAGTGGCAGGAAGAGATCACACATTGCCACACTCAGTGCTTCTTGACACAATAGGCAAGATCTGGTTCACCCCTTTTTGCTGATGTATCAGACAACAGACATATTGTCTGTCTGAATAGCAATTGTGCCAGAAGGGAGAACAGCTTGAAAGGCCTGCAATGCTAGGAGGACTTCTCTCATTTCCAGAAAATGAATGTGCACTTTGGACTCTTCTGAGGACCGTTTACCTTGGACTCTCCTTCCCAAGCAGTGCACCCCTACAACAGTTGAGAGGCATCTCACCATAGCTGTGGGTAGTGGAAGAGCAAATGGACAGGCTAGGAAGACTTTGAGTGACACCATCAAAAAGATATTTTTTGCAAGACTGAGTGATCTTAACAAGGGCAGATAAAGGCTGCTGAAGAACAGACCACTGTACCAAAAGAGTCCATTGCATAATCGATTTGTGAAACCTGGCTAAAGGAAATGGGGTCATAGCTGCTGCTATGAACCCCAAGGCTTGTAAGATTAGTTGTGCTGGCAAAGATGTGTGTGAGATCACTTTCATAACCTGGGATCTGAGAGTCTGAATTTCTGTAGGTGGAAGAAAGGCTATCTGTGTGACACTGCTTAGACAAGCACCTATAAACTCCAGGCTGTGTGTGGATGTGAGGTGAGACTTGCTAAAATTGAGTGATACCTAGCTGAAGACAAAAATGGAGCAAGTAGCCCCTTGCCTGTAAAAGTAGATGCTTGGATGGGGCAGTTAGAAGCCAATCGTTTAGCTATGGAAACACCAAGAAACCCAGCAATCTCAGGTGAGCTGCTACCACCACCATGCATTTGGTAAACACCTTGGGAACTGTGGTGAGGCCAAAGGGCAGTGTGCTGAACTGGTAATGACTAGCTCCCAGCCAGAAATGCAAATATCTCTGGGATCCCAGGTCATGTTCATTTTGATGTGACAGTATGCATCCTGAAGGTTTATCAAGAACATCCAATCATCCTTTCACAGTAAAGGCAAAATAGACTGGACCATAACCATCTGGAAATTTGAACATTTCATGTATTGATTTAATTTGCTGAGATCCTGGATGTGTGTCAAGTGCCTGTCTTCTTTGGCACTAAGAAAAATCTTGAGCAGATTCTGGAAATTGTCTTGTCTGGGTGGACCTTGTGGATAACTTTTTCTGAGCAGCTTCTCTATTTCTAATGCTGCCATGCCCTCTGATTGGGTGGAACATCAGGAATCCTTTTCATTTTGCAGGGGGGATATGGGAAATAGTATGATATAACCTATGGATATAATTCTCAGCACCCAGAAATCTTTTGTGATGGATGCCAAGGCTTTTTGATGCAGAAGCAAATGCTCTCCAAATACCTCCAAAAGGCAACAGTTTGGCTGCCTTTCAGAAACACTGATAGGGTTTGTCTAAGAAGGAATCCTGGAAACCCTGGTTCTATGGGCCACCTCTGTAATGGGGGGCAGTGTCTTCCGTTAGAATTTTCCCTCTCTGTCTCTTGCAGAACTATCTCCCTGTGACTCTTGGAAAGGATCCTGTGATTTGCATAACCACATCTTACTATTTCCACACTGATTCTCAGAAAAGGGTCTTTGAAGAATAGAAAAACATATTCCTACAGCAGATAAGGTCTTTCCTTCCTACTCACTTCTGGAAAACATTTATTTTACTTTCAGGCCAAATAAGGAAGACTTGAAAGGCTTCATAAATTTGCATAGGTTCATCCAGGCCTGTCTCCTAATGGCTATGCCTGAACCCGCTGCCCATGAACTACCTTTTGCAGCATGGGAAAAGCCTCATGGACATGTTAATTATAGATTGAAGAGTGGCCAGGTCTTTTGCAGACATCGACCCAGAAAGAGATTTGGAGAGCTCTTTCATCAAATTTCTTTGCAATCTCATGAAGTGAGCCAAGTAATTCAATGACCATAGAGCAAAGATCACTGAAGCATAAACATGCTTACAGAATCTGTCCAATGCCCTAGTTTCCCTGTTAGGGTGGATGGACAGAAGAGCTCTTCTCTAAAAGCTCTTTCTTAGTGGTTGCTGCCACAATAATGGCATCAACTGGGACCTACTTCCTGTAGTGTGATCTGTCCTTCGGATGGGGTAAAAATTCATCTGGGCACTTAGGAATGGCCTACATGGTATCCAGTTCCTCCCATGCCTGGCATAAACCAAGGTCTATAACTTCATCAGCTAGGTGGTCACCCAAGACATAGCCAGGACAGACTGAAAGCTTCCAAGAATACTGACTCCTCTTGGGACAAGGTGTCAGAAGACAACCCCCCCTTTTTTGGTTTAGGAGTCCATGAATGTCTCCAAAGGAGATGTTTTTAGGTGGAGATCTGGGGGACCCTTCTCTTTCATCAAAATTGATGTCCTCAGCTTGAGATTCCTAAGGTGAGTCCAAGTGTTTCCTTTTACATGTTTTCTTCCAGGGGACCTCGTTAGTGGGATGGGCTGGTGATGTATAAGAAGAGATGGGGAGTCCTGAGGGACTGATTGTAGACTTGAATGGGCTGGCTGTCCCAGTGGAATAGAAGAGCGAGGCTCAGAGCAAATATCCAAAGGTTGTAGAGATATGTGATCAGGGGAGGCATAGGGATGCCCTTTCTCTGGGAAAAGAGAAAGTCCTCTCCACAATCTTGAGAGCAGAATACCTATGGAAGACCAAAGCCTGAGGTAGCAGAGCATACATTCCCTGCAATGTTCACCCATGAATCCCTCTAAGCCCTCCATCCAGGGATCAAGGTGGGTCTGAGCTGTCAAGAGCCAAAGCTCCAAGGGGCAGGGACAGCTCCAACAGCTTCAGAGTCTATCCTGCACCCCCAGATCTGGTGCAGCCACTTCAGGTTAAACAGTCTTCCTGTTCCCAAAGGATTGGAGCTGAATGGCTCAAGGAAGTGACCAGAGTTAAACAGCGAGTTGTCTTCGAATCTGATGAGCAGAGTTGAACAGCGAGTTGTCTTTAAATCTGATGAGGACACTCCCAGGAGTCTCAGATCTGAGGGCTCCAAAACCATAGGCTGTATTGTAGGAGGAGAAACTAAAGTAGGACTAGTCATGGGCAGACTCATGGATCTGATGAAAGACAAAGCTGTAATTACCCTCCCACTGAATGTGAGCTCCGAGGAATTTCCTCATCATCCTATCCACATCACCCTTGGGCAAACTCCTGGAAGACCTGAGTGAGAAACCAGTGGAAGGTGGCCTCAAGTGTCTACATGGAGACTCATGTAAAAATGGGGAAGGGAGCTGAGAAGTTATTGGAGATAGTGAACGAAAAGGTGACTCAATCCTGGGTAATTTTGTTTTCAAAGCAGTAGGATCCTTAGTTGTCACTGTGATGGTGTGAGGTAGTGCCAGCTATACCAGAGAGAGTAAGGCAGTGCATGTGTAACATATGCCAACATAACTAACTGGAGTTTTATAAAGAATTTTATGACATTTGAATATCAAACTTATTTGTACAGATGCTTGTATTAAAAATGTATCAACGGTGGGTCCTATTGGCAGAAAAGAAACACACATGTATATCAGAATGTAATGCAACTGATAAAATGTATATATTTCAACAGAGAATACTGGAAGGAAAGGGGTTAAGCTCAGCCCAGCTAACTTTAAGAAAAGTCTGAAATTAAATGACTTGGTTTAGAGCATAAGATTTTATATCACAGGCCTGAATGCATACAGGCACACAATGTCTGGGCTGGGATCTTGCTCTTAATGCCCTTAGTGGTGAACTAATTACTACCCTGGGGTGCCAGAAAATGGCTGGTTAGCCTGTGCAGGAAGAATGAAAGGGCTGTAATTGTTGTACAGTCTCCAGATGCAGTAATAGCCTTAGCAAAGTTCTAGGTGTGTATTGTGACACATCTGTGCCAAATCCTGGTTCAGGTTTCTAGTGGAGTAGTGTGGGAACCACAGAGACAGGTGACCAGATGTGATGTCATTTTGTAGCCAGCACTGACATTGTATTTAGATACTAGTGAGACATGTGACACTCAGCAC